>NC_046162.1:73112783-73145283 GCF_011064425.1 Rattus rattus | reverse complement strand
TTCATCATTTCCTACTAACATTTGTGTGTCTACCTTTACTGTTCACTGTGTGGTCCAGGCTGGCTACATGCACACAATCTATCTGTCTCAGGAGAAAAAAAAAATGTCTTTTTCCTTCCATTTAATTATCCTGGCCTACTTCTCAAAAACTCAGTTAAGAAGCTAGGCAGTGGTGGCTCATGCCTTTAGTCCCAGCACTTGGGAGGCAGAGACAGGTGGATCTCTGAGTTCGAAGTCAGCCTGGTCTATAGAGTGAGTTCCAGGACAGCTAGGGCTACACAGAGAAACCCTGTCTCAAAGAAAGCAAAAGACAAATAAAACAAAAACACAACTCAGTTGAGGGACTTGGGAGATGGCTCAGAGAAGTGTTTGCTAGGAAGACGAGTTTGGATTCCCAGCACCTATGTAGAAAGGCTGGCACAGCTGCATAAACTGACAACCCCAGAGTGGGGGAGGCAGAGACAAGAAGATCCCCGGGGCTTGCTGGCCAGCTAGTCTAGCCAAATCAGTGAGTACTAGGCTCAGTGAGAGATCCTGTCTCAAAACACAAGGTAGAGAGCAATTGAGAGACACACTAGCCATTGACCACAGACCTCTATACCTATGGCACACACACTAACAGGCACATTTACACGTACCACACGCAAATCAACGGAACAGATGGGTGTATTAGTACACACCTATTATCCTAGCGGTCAGGGCACACAGGGAGCAGAATTGCTGTTAGTTGAAGCTGCGCTTTATTGCGAAACCAAAGGCTAACCATATGATAAACACAGTGTTGTAAAATGATATAATCTATAATACTTGTTTACAAGGAGCAACTGATAACCGGGGTTAGTTGGCAATATCGACCTGCACCTCCTTCGAATGGCATTTTATTAAAATAGCTTGTCGGGCTACATGGCATACTGACAACGAAAGGCAATAGAAATAAATATAAGACTTTCTTTCTGAGCTCCTAGTTTTTCTTTTTTTAGTGTGTATGAATGCTTGTGACTGTGTCCCAAATGTGTGCAGTGCCTACAGAGGCCAGAAGAGGGCATCAGACCCCCCCAGAAGACGGAGTTACAGGCCAATGTGGGTGCTAGGAACTCAGGTCCTCTGAAAGAGCAGCGAGTGTTCTCAATCACCGAGCCATCTCTCCAGTTCCATGTCGGTCACGTTTGTATTGTGTTTTTTGGCTCTTTTGTTTGTTTGAGGAAGGGTCTCCCTATATAGTCCAGGATGGACCTGGAACTCATGTAGCCCAGGCTGACTGACTTCCAACTTTTGGTCCTCCTGCCTTGGTTTCCCAAGGGTAAGATTTCCACGAGTGACCCCACCAATGCTTGGTGTTGACCATATTTTTCGGGACTGTTTTCCCTCGGGTCTGTGATTACGAGCAACTGGAAAAAGATTCAGAGGGTGAGAGACTGGCTGGACAATCAGGCCCCATCTGCAACAGGTGGGCCGGCTCTTCACCGACCGTGCCCTAATTAGATCTTCCTGCAGGATTGAGAGCTGGGGAGGGAGCCGACTTCCCTCCCTCCTGGGGATATCTAAACGTCAAATTATACCACTCACACATAAGGGTATAGAAACATCCAGCCTGCAAGATGTAAGGTGTATTTTTCTTATGCTCCCTCTCCCTCATGAGCGGGGCCCTAAAAATAGAGAAAGTTATTTTTAACTGACTTATCAGGATATTCAGGGTGGCGATGTCTGTATTACAGTCAGTTCCAAGTTGGTGGGGTTCGGTTCTTCATAGAACACTCTTGCAGGGACCGGGGACATGCTAAGCTCCGGGAAAGCCAGCAGACTGACCCGGGTCTCTAACGGCCCCTCCCCCGCAAAGTATGACATAGAGGAAAGCCTGGTGTTCCAACAAGCTCTTACAATACCTTGTCACCTTGAGGGAGGAGGAGGGTGATGACTGAGTACCCAGGCTATCAGTAAGCAAGGCTGGATTGTTTTATCACGGTAGTTAGCCTTTGGTTTCATTGTTTTTCTGTAAGGCAGAGCTGTTCGTTCCTGAACTTAGTCCCTAACCCAAGAGTATAGACAATGTCACATTGCCACCCAGCCGGGCCTGAGAATGAGCCAGCAGAAAAAGTACTGCCTGCTCTTCCACTGTTCTGGCCGGGTACCCCGGAGCTCTTCAGAGACAAGTTTGGCCTCCAGCTCCACCCTGTCATCCTCTCTCCTTGCTTTCAGTTCTGTTTCTGACAGAAAAAGAAAAAAGAAAAACAAAACACCAGACGAGCTCATCGATACAAGCTAAGCCGCCTTACTTACCCCTGCCTATCTACCCTCCTCCTTGGGATCCTCTTTGTGAACTCCATAGGTACCACCTTCAGAATCCCCTCTTAAACCTCCACCAGCACAGCCTGCTTCCTCCACAAACACAACAGCTCGAGGATGGGAAAATACACACGTAACCCACAACCCTCAAATTCTGGGAGCCCAAGCAATGGTGCACCTAAGCTCTCACCAGGTGGCCCCGTGCTAGCCACCTTCCTCCTCTCTCTACCTCTACCAGCCCCCTAGGACCTCTTCTCTGGGACCATGTCACCCAGGCCAGCACAATCTCTCTGAGTCTCCAGATCACATAACCTCCTGTATGAACTCTGTCACCACATCTGCCAAGGACAAGGGTCCCCACACCTCTTTGGGGGCACAGTCCTGGTGCTAAGAAGTTAGCCTCCACAGCCTCCTGGTGCCTCAAGAGGACACGATCCTCCCTCCCCCAGGCTTGTCACTTTGAGGGACAGGTGGAGGAGACGAGGAAATGACTGGGAGTGTGGAGACCTGAGGTGACTTAAAGCCGATCTGTCTCAGGGGTAATTTCTCCATTTTTAAAAAGCAGGGGGGTTGCTGTAGTCTCTGAGGCATGTTCTAGCTCTCAAAGCTTGCAACTGCGAGGTTCTAGGGCTCTGTTGGGACAACGCATGATGGTTCTTGCGAGTTGAACAACCGAATGTCAGCTGTGTACCCCAAGAGTAGGGCAGATGTGCAGTGCTCGTGGTCTATTCTATAGGCTCTCCCCTCGTAGAGCAGAATAGACCCTATTTCGAGGCATCCCAACAACCCGAGCCCAAGGTGAACTGGCCGCTGGCATCTGCAGTACCTAGCCAAGGCGCCTGTCAGGACACCTAAGCTTCCTGCAACCACGCAGGCGACCCTTCCCTCCATAACCTGGCAACCTTAAGTCCATCCTGGTGGCACCAGCCAGCCACCCCCGCCCCCTTGTCACTCAAGAGCCCGGAAAGGCTTGGAGGGTTATGCCAAACCTCCTGGGCTCTGTGGCCTGAAAATAAGTGGTGGCGGCGAGAGGGCACGGTTGGGCCGCAGCACTGTGTTTGCAGCCGGCAATACCCCTTTCTAGCTTCCTCAGCGAGAGCTCGACCTAACCTCATCCTTCCACCCAAGCTGTTCCCAAGCCCCTCAGGGCTACCCTTGCCCGGGGCGGGCGGGGAATCAGCGGGGCTCGCGCTGCCGGGGACTTTGGAGCGAGGAGGAAGCGCGGAGGGGCGGGGAGGTGGGGGTGTGTCGGGAGGCGGCGGTGACTGGGTTTTATAATCCGCAGGGCGGTCGCGGCGCGGGAGAAGGGGCAGCGCCGCACCGCGCGCACCGCGCCATGGGGGCCGCGTCCGACCAGCGGGGGCGGTGGCCGTTGTCACCGCCGCTCTTGATGCTGTCGCTGCTGCTGCTGCTGCTGCTGCCGCCGTCGCCCGCCCCGGCGCTTGACCCTGGATTGCAGCCGGGCAACTTTTCCGCGGACGAGGCAGGGGCGCAGCTCTTCGCTGACAGCTATAACTCGAGTGCCGAGGAGGTGATGTTCCAGAGCACCGCAGCCAGCTGGGCGCACGACACCAACATCACGGAGGAGAATGCGCGGCTCCAGGTGGGTGCCCGGGCCCGGGCGGGGGCGGGGCGCACCAGGGCGCAGCAGCCAATCACAGGCCTGCGGACAGTCGCCTGGGGAGGGCAGCAGGCGCCAGGGGCCCCCAGCCTCAGCCCTGAGCAGTGAGGTCCCTGATGGGACCCCTGCCGTAGGCCAGACCCTCCCACCCGCTCTGCGCATCAGACAGGCGATGATGCTCCTGTACGGGCTGGGCACGTGATCCATGCCAACACAGGAATGGAGTGGATGAAGCTGGCTCCTCCGAGGCCAAAATCCTCCTTGAGTGGCATCAAGGACTTGGGCAACGACTATCTGCATACAGGGTACTCGGCTTGGCTCCGGAGCCCTTGCCTTTGGCAGCTGCCTGGGTTCCTGTTGAGCTCTTTTCCAGGCCCTCCACTCACTGTCCCCCTACTCTGGCCCCAGTTTTCTCCCTCACTGTTCCCTTAAATCAGATTCCCACACTTTCTAACCAGAGGACTCAGGAGGAGGGGGTGCACGTTCATCTCCAGGACAGCATCTCTGCGGGAAGAAGGGGTCTGGCAGCCCTTAGCCTACCTCTGCTCTCTCAGTACTCTCCTACATGGCCTCTTCCTGAACTGGACTACTCTTTCCACAGGAGGAAGCGGCCCTGATCAACCAGGAGTTTGCAGAGGTCTGGGGCAAGAAGGCCAAGGAGCTGTATGAGTCCATCTGGCAGAACTTCACTGACCAAAAGCTGCGAAGGATCATCGGATCCGTACAGACCCTAGGACCTGCCAACCTGCCCCTGACCCAGCGGCTGCAGGTAGGTCTGAGGGTGGAGGCAGAACTTGAGCGCCCCAAGTGCCTGTTATGGATGGGAAAGAAAAGGCAGATGGGAAGGGACCTTGGCTATCTGGAATCTGGGAAAACAGAGTGCTGTTCACAGGTTTTTTCCCTCCAGACGCAGGATGTGACAAGTTACTTTTTACTGTGGTGTAGAAGGTTGTTAGAAGGTCAAATACAGGAGCTGGGGTGTAGCTGGATTACCAGACCGTAGTCTAGCATGTGTGAGGCCCTGGAGTTCAGAGTTCATACTCAGAATTGCATTGCACATACAAAGAGAGTCTCTCTCTCTTTTCTTCTCTCTCTCTCTCTCTCTCTCTCTCACACACACACACACACACACACACACACACACACACACACACACAGTCAAGAGTAAATCTCCCTCCAGGCAGACTTGATTTATAGGCTTCATTCAAATGGTTGGGAAGACAGACAGCGCCGAGGCCAGAGGATAGCAGGGGTTGGTGCCCGCTGTGAGCTGGGGACAAACTTGCACTGGAAGGGGCATCAGCAGTATAACCTGGGTGGCCTTGTCTGAGTCACATCCTTTCTCCAAGCCACTTTCTCTCCCAGCCAAGGGGGGTGGGAAGGTTAACTCCAGGGGCTAATATTTGGTCACTCATGTTTCCTCACCTCCATCTTGGCAGTACAACTCTCTGCTAAGCAACATGAGCAGAATCTACTCCACCGGCAAGGTCTGCTTCCCCAACAAGACTGCCACCTGCTGGTCCCTGGACCCAGGTATGGTTCTGTCCTGTCTCTGCTGGGGTTTTCTGGTCCTTCTGGGTCACCTCCAGGATGATGTTTGTCAATAATTCAAGGGCACTGGTACCCCATTGGGGCTGGAATGTGCAGTTGTACCCACACTTCTGCCCCACACCCCTGCTTCTCCCAGCAAACTCACTTTGGGGACCCTCTAGCACAGTGGTTCTCCCCCATGAGTTATGACCCTTTTGGGTCACAACTACCCTTTCACAGGGGTCACCTAAGACCATATTTACACAACACAGATATTGACACTGTTATTCACAGCAGTAGCACAATTGCAGTTGTAAAGTAGCGACAAAAAATAATTTTATGGCTGGGGGGAGGGGGCCCCCACAACATAAAAGGGGTTCCAGAGGTAGAACCACTGGACTAGCCCACCCTCCACCACTGAGCCTTCTTCTGGCCACCTAGCTCTCCTTTTAGGGGTCCTTTCACCTTCTTCAAAAGCCTCCCACAAGTCCTGGTTCCTTTGGTGCTTCACCACAAGGTCAGCCATTCTATGCCATGAGCCATGGAGGCTCTATCTATTCTAAATGTCCTTTCTGTGTCAACTGCCTTAGACATTTTCCTGGGAGCAGGGTCCCGCCTGGTGCTTTCTTTGGATAGATAGCCTCATCTTCCCCCTAACCCATAGGCTGCACTTGGTCTGGGGAAACTGCGGTGTGAAAGTTGGTGGGAATGAAGACCAGTGCACACCTCTGGTTTCCTAACTGACCCTGCTCACCTCTCTCAGAGCTCACCAACATCCTGGCTTCCTCACGAAACTATGCCAAGCTGCTGTTTGCCTGGGAAGGCTGGCATGATGCTGTGGGTATCCCCCTGAAGCCCCTCTATCAGGACTTTACTGCCCTCAGTAATGAAGCCTACAGACAAGATGGTGAGTCTGCATCTTTCTCTCCACCGACAGCCAGACACCTTTCCTAGCTTAAAAGGCATTCTCGTCTGCTGTCCCTCCCAGCAAGCCCCAAGTCCCTGAGCTAGACAAAACAGCCAGTCTGGTGCTTCCAAGATCTCACAGCTAGTGGGAATGGTATGAAACCTGCAGCCAACAGACCTTGCTGTCCTGTCTGTCTTATTGTTGCCCCTGGCACTATCTGCTCCCGGCCCTAAACCTCTCTGCCTCTTTGTGTTCCTGGACCTGTTTTGCTGCAGCCTAGAGTAGACCTTGATATGGTGACCCATACCTGTGATCTCGATATTTGAAAGGTTGGGGTAGGAGGAGGAGGAGTTTCAGGCTAGCCTAGGCTATACAGTGAGACCTGTAATCCCAGAACTTAAGAGACTGAGGCAGTAAGATTGTGAGTTCAAGGCCAGCTTGAGCAACAATCTCCATCCAGTGCTTGGAGTCAGGGAAATGGTAGAGACGAAGCTACGATGTGGACAACCAAAGCTTTGGGCCTGACCTGCGTCCTGCTGCCTTGTTAGGCTTCTCAGACACAGGAGCCTACTGGCGCTCCTGGTATGAGTCCCCCTCCTTTGAAGAGAGTTTGGAGCATCTCTACCACCAAGTCGAGCCCCTCTACCTGAACCTCCATGCCTTCGTCCGTCGCGCACTGCACCGCCGCTATGGGGACAAATACATCAATCTCAGAGGTCCTATTCCCGCTCATCTGCTGGGTAAGAACCCAGACCTCGATGCCCAGAGCAGCTCGGGTGCTGGAGGATGCCTAGAAGAGGGAAGGTGAATCACCCTCAGGGTGCCTCAAATATCCTAATACTTGCTTCCTGACGCAGAAGCCCCCCCATGGCTTGATGTCCCCACCAGCCTGGAACCACGCTTTATAGAAGGGAGCGCTGAGGTCTATTTAGGGTGTGCAAGAATTTAGAGCCAACAGAGAACTAGAATAGGGCAGGGCTAGGGGGTCAAGTCAATGACTTTGGCTGCAGGAGCAGAGTTGGTGGCAGCCTTGCAGACACCATATCCGAGGATATGAGCCTATGAGCCTGGAAGCCCACCGCCCCTTGGTGAAGGATCCTGGCATAGTCAGAAAAGACCCCAGTAACCAGTCCTGTAGAGCCCACAGAGAGTCAGGGGACATGTCCTTTGGCCCAAGGGTATACAGGTGCTGACACCCACCCAGTGTAGCTTATATGGGAAACGGGAAATGGCTGGGCAGAAGGCCAAGCCGTTCCACTTGTCTCTTCCATGTAGGAGACATGTGGGCGCAGAGCTGGGAGAACATTTACGACATGGTAGTGCCTTTCCCGGACAAACCCAACCTCGATGTCACCAGTACAATGGTACAGAAGGTGAGCTCTGGGAGTCAGGTCCCAGGTAGGACAATGAGACGAGTGAGGGGTCGTGAGGCCCCTTCCCTTTCCTGCGGCAGCCAACAGTGACCTAGAATTCCTGTCCACCATGGCAGGGTGAGCTGCTGTGGTCAGTAGCGCCCTAGGCTTTGGGAAGTGAGGCCACTGAGCCTTAGATACCTTTCCTGAGCTGGAGGCTGTCCTGGGTGGAGAGCACTAGCCCTGAGCTGAAGGCAGTCAGTCAAAGGGCATGACTCCACGTGGCTGCCTCCTGACCCATCCTCCTGCCTGCTGGCCAGGGCTGGAATGCCACGCACATGTTCCGGGTTGCAGAGGAATTCTTTACCTCGCTGGGGCTCTCCCCCATGCCTCCTGAGTTCTGGGCGGAGTCGATGCTGGAGAAACCAGCTGATGGACGGGAGGTGGTGTGCCATGCCTCTGCGTGGGACTTCTACAACAGGAAGGACTTCAGGTCAGACCTGGGAAGAGGACTATGCAGAGGCTCTAAGGAGGCGGCTGTGACACAGACTTGGCGCTGTATCGGGGGACTGGTCTATTCCAAGGGCCTTGTCATCCCATTCGCTTGCTATCCCTGCAGCTTTGAGGAACCACCAGTTAGAATGGTGGTTGCCTTGGAATGGCTTGAGCGGTGGTAGGTCAGGGTAGGGTCAAAGGGTTGTTAGCGCCTGAAAACTTCTCACCACAGGAGAGTCCTCCTTGACACGGTGTTACTCCATGACCAGCCTCTCCCGTGCTCTGATCCCTGCCCTCAACGCCACCTTTATCCCGGCCCTCTCCATTCCAGGATTAAGCAGTGCACGCGGGTCACGATGGACCAGCTGTCCACAGTACACCACGAGATGGGCCACGTGCAGTACTATCTCCAGTACAAGGACCTGCACGTCTCTCTGCGTCGAGGTGCCAACCCTGGCTTCCACGAGGCCATCGGGGATGTGCTCGCCCTCTCTGTCTCTACCCCAGCACATCTGCACAAAATTGGCCTGCTAGACCGTGTTGCCAATGACATAGGTATGGGGGAGTGGAGGGGATATCCACCTTGGCTCACTCGAATTTCCTACCACAGTAGATCTCCGCTGCTTCCCACTCTGCCTTGTCCTTATTTGTAACTTGAGTCCCCAGATACACACACCCTGAGCCCTGAGCTTAGCACTCCCCCAGAGTCCTTGTCTAAGCTTAGAACTTGAGGTTCACCTCTATCTGCCCAGACTCGCCCCTCCTGCCAGATGGCCCTCCCCCAAGTCCACTCTGCCCTAGCTGAACTCTTTCCTTCCCCCTTTTTTCTTTCTTTCTGTTTCTGGACAGAAAGTGACATCAATTACTTGCTAAAGATGGCCCTAGAGAAAATTGCCTTCTTGCCCTTTGGTTACCTGGTGGACCAGTGGCGCTGGGGGGTCTTCAGTGGACGTACCCCACCCTCTCGCTACAACTACGACTGGTGGTATCTTCGGTGAGAAGAGGGTTAGGAAAAGTCTCGCCCAGGGAACCTCCTGCCTCTATCAGTCTTGTCCCTTCCTTTCTAACAAGGTCTGCCCTCCTTCCTTCCTGCTGAAACCTCGCCTTCAGGAAGCCCCTCCCCCCGCCCATTTTCCATGCTGTGGGAGGGATGCTGGGGAAGGGATGGTGGGCTAGGGGTGGAACCCGTTATCTTTTCTGCAAATCTCAGGCAACCTGTACAGCCTAGGGCCTTAGGATTTAAACATCCTCTTCTTCCAGAACCAAGTATCAGGGGATCTGCCCACCAGTTGCTCGGAATGAAACCCATTTTGACGCTGGGGCCAAGTTTCACATCCCAAGCGTGACACCATACATCAGGTATCCATGCTATACCCACCCCTGCTCTGTCCTCCTTCGGACCCAAGGGTTGAGTCCGCATGGTCCTTCCTGGGCTGTGCTCCATGTGTGCCTTCTTCCCAACAGATAGCTCTTAGTCCAGCAGGACCTGCAGAACACCGGGTAGAGCCTGAGCAAGGGACTTTTGTTAGCTCCCCACATCCCTTCTAGTGCCTGTCTGTGCCCGCAGGTACTTTGTGAGTTTCGTGCTACAGTTCCAGTTCCATCAAGCGCTGTGCAAGGAGGCAGGCCACCAGGGTCCACTACACCAGTGTGACATCTACCAGTCCGCCAAGGCGGGGGCCAAGCTCCAGTACGTGACAGAGATTGAGAACCAGATGGGGGGGGAGCTGAGGGAAGAGGCTGGTGGGGGGACATTTCTGCAGGTAGCTGCCTGATGTGGTTGGAACACTGAAAAGCCAGACTCTCGTGGAGTAACTCTTTCCTCTCCTCTACTCCTCTACCCTCCCTCCTCCCTCCCTCCTTTCCCCTCCCCCCCTCTCTCCCCCTCCCCCCTCCCCCTGTCTCTTTCACATATCAAATATTTATTAAGCAGGCCTTCAGCTCCCATGGGTCAGAGAAATATCCCCACCAGTCTCACAGAGACCCCCAACCCCAGAGTTCTTTTACTAATGAGGGGCAGATGGGCAATGGCACTGCAGTGGGCCCCACCCTGTATCCCCTTGCCCACAGTGGTCACTCTGTTTGGCAGGCAGGTGCTGCAGGCTGGCTGCTCCAGGCCCTGGCAGGAGGTGCTGAAGGACCTGGTGGGTTCGGACGCGCTGGATGCCAGTGCGCTAATGGAGTACTTCCAGCCAGTAAGCCAGTGGCTGCAGGAGCAGAATCAGCGGAATGGCGAGGTCCTAGGCTGGCCGGAGTATCAGTGGCGTCCACCATTACCAGACAACTATCCAGAGGGAATTGGTAAAGCTCTGATTGAGAGTGGGCTGGGACCAAGTCCTGGCCTCTGGCCTCTGGGCCCAAGCCTCAGCTTCCTGGTCAGTTTGCTGCCAGCTGAGCCCCTGGGCTCATCATCAGGGCTCTACTGCAAAGATGGGTATGTCTTTCTCCCAGGATCCTAGAGACGGTGTGGCCAAGCCTGAGGGCCCCTCAGGCTGCCTGGCACATTGCTCTATGAGGTCACACTGCAGGCTCGGCCCTTATTGGCCAGTGGTGGGGCCTGCAGGGCTCTGCTCTCCTGCGGCCATGGGCCAAGGATGGGCTACTCCAGGACTGCCCAGCTTCCTCTTTCTGCTGCTCTGCTGTGGGCACCTCCTGCTGGTCCTGAGTCAGGTGGCCGCTGACCACGTGACAGCCAACCAGGGGATCACAAACCAGGCAACAACCAGAAGCCAGACAACTCACCAATCAACAATCAGCCAGACAATCCAGACCCCAAATGGGACTCCTGGAAGGGGGCAGGGCCATGAGGGGGCAAGGAGCCAGGGGCCAGCAGGAGGGAATTCCACTAAGACCACACCTTGTGGTAAGGAAGGCGAGGCCTGTCTGTTTTCCTCCTCACCTCCTACAGACCTAGAGACTGATGAAGCCAAGGCTAACAGGTTCGTGGAGGAGTATGACCGGACAGCCAAGGTGTTGTGGAACGAATACGCAGAGGCCAACTGGCATTATAACACCAACATTACCATAGAGGGCAGCAAGATCCTGGTAGGAACCACTTCCACCAACTCCAACATGAAGCATGTGCACATACATACACACACACACACACACACACACACACACACACACACACCCCACACACACGCAGCACCAAGCTGTCAAAATTGGTGAAAAGTCCAAACAGAGTATTTAAAACAATACTCCATTTCCAAGTTAGGGAGCTTGGACTCCACACCTAAGCGAATTTCTCTAGTTCGTCTCCACTCTCTAGTTTAGCGCTCTCAGTCTGTAATCTTTTGTACTTCAGTGACCTGTCGTAAGTGACTTATAAGTGATGTTCAGTGTCACCCTTTAAAGGATCGACAGCCTGTTTGTCACCACTGGGGGATCATTTCCCTGTGCCTTGGCCCTTCCTTTGTGACAGTATACATTGTACCACAGAAAGCCAGTTCTAGCCATGTGCTCCAACCATCGGGTGGTCATGTTGTTTTAAGACCCACTATGACAGGTTGGGGATTTAGCTCAGCGGTAGAGCGCTTGCCTAGCGGGCGCAAGGCCCTGGGTTCGGTCCCCAGCTCCAGAAAAAAAGAGAAAAGAAGAAAAAAAAAAAAAAAGGCCCACTATGAGCTGCAACCCCTGTGTCCTTGGCACCTCAACTCCTCTTCCTGCACACGCCCCTTGGCAGTTATGCATAAGCAGGGAAATTCTTCCCATTCCAAAGATGGGAGGGGGCTTCTATCTAACAGCACATCGCCATTATGCTAATGACACTTAACTCACTTAACTCATGCTAAACTCCTTTCCGTACTCGCTAGACTGCACCTAATATATTAGCAGATGGTCCCGGTTGAAGTAGAGGGTGTTTGTCAGGGTGAAGATACCAGCCTAATGAAACAACATTCCTCATTACCACCTTTATAGAGCCTCCTACACAGAGGTCATGCCACATGCCCTAAGCCTGTGACACCACCTCCTTGTGCCCTCAGCTTCAGAAAAACAAGGAAGTGTCCAACCATACCTTGAAATATGGCACCTGGGCCAAGACATTTGACGTGAGCAACTTCCAGAACTCTACCATCAAGCGGATCATAAAGAAGGTTCAGAACATGGACCGGGCAGTGCTGCCTCCCAACGAGTTAGAAGAGGTATGTGGCCGTGCAGAGCAGAGAGTGGAGACCTCTGGGAACTGAACCACATCCTGGGTCTGGTCCACGTTGCTTTCTTGATTTGTAGGTCTTAATATGGGTCACGTCTTCATGTCTTTTGTAATTCCCATAAATGTAACACTTTGGGGAACCCATGCTCCCATGGGTTCCCACCCATGGTACCTGGCGCCAGAGCAAAACGGGGGGATCCTCACTACCCTTTTCTTCCTCTTACAGTACAACCAGATCCTGCTAGACATGGAGACGACTTACAGCGTAGCCAATGTTTGCTACACAAATGGCACTTGTCTGTCACTGGAGCCTGGTAAGAGCACGCCCTGGATGGAAGAGAGATGGGGTGGGGGGCTGGCTGGTAGGATGAGCATGCTGTCAAGGGAAGGGTTTCCCGAACTTGTTTCCACCGGTAGAACTGCTCTGCGGCCACCGAGAAACAGAACCCCATCCAAATTTCTCTAATCCTCTGCTTCTCTAGAGCTGTCCCACCTGCCCAGAACGCCTCTGCCCTCTTTTTCCTTCTGCACACCCCCCGGAGCAGTAGACTCAGCCTATGTTTCAGAGGCTCAGACTCCAAAAAGACCTTCTAGTCTTAAGTCTCCACCTTCGCTGACTTCCTTAGAACCTCTCCCTCACTGAGGGAGATTGCTGAAAAGGAAATCGGAGGGAATGAATCATATGAGAGTCCCACAGCCCTAGAAAACACCAAATTAGAACTTCTGTTCCTAGCTGATACCTTTCCACACCATCCCTCCCTCTCCTGAACCCTTTCCGCTACTGAACCTTTCCGCAGCAAACCGGTTATGAACTGGCTCATAACCCCCTCTCTCCTGATATTTATTTCTCCTCATCCTGTGTCCCCTTTGCCAAGGTTCACTCTGACCCCACCAATACCCACACAGATTCTCGCGACCCACTGTTTCCAGGGTCGGTGAGCTAAAGTCATAAGCGTTCTTTGCAAGGAATTTTTACTGGAAGGTGTTTCCTCCGGTCTGCACCCCAGCTCCCATGTCAAAACAAATAGAAAGGGAAATGGAAAATAAACAGGAGGAGGAAAGAGTCCCAGGGCAGGGTTGGCCCTATAGGTGGTGGGTGTGGCTACACACACAGAGGGAGATCAGACCTGTCTGTGCTTCTGTGCACATGCACGGGTGTACATGGGCATGTAAGAACGCCTGGGATGTGTGTCCATGTCTGGGTGTATATTTCTTACTATGGATATTTTTTTTCTTTTTTCTTTTTTTCGGAGCTGAGGACTGAACCCAGGGCCTTGTGCTTGCTAGGCAAGCGCTCTACCACTGAGCTAAATCCCCAACCCTACTATGGATATTTAAAAAAAAAAAACAAAACATTTGGATGGCATTTGGTATCCCTGCCATACAGTTTTTTGATCTAGGACTAGGCCATCTGGTCACAGACATGGTAATTAAAAGGTCCGGGAAGACCAGTGACTCATAAGAAAGCAGACACGGAATTCTGAAAGCAAATCTTTTTCAAAGAAAGCTAATTAAGTGTTCCTTTTTCTGTGACAAGTATAGATGACACAGAATGTTCCAGTATAGAGACCCTGAGCACAAGTTCAACAGTGAGGGCTTGGGCCACATGGGATCTTCAAAGCCTTCTCCATGTAGGCCAAGAACAAGGCAGGAGGGGAAGGCACCTGTTTCAAGATAGACGCCTGCAGTCTTATGTGACCCTCACCCCAGCCCAAGAGCTGGATGCCACCTGTGTGTTCTAACTAAGGTTTCTCATGCAGAGTGGCTTTCATAGGACATAAACCCAGGGTCTCCTCCTTGCTGGGGGCAGCTCAGGTAGTTCTTGCCCCCACATAGTCCTTACAGCTACTGTTTTATTAGTCTCAGCCCAACAACAATTTGCAAAGGACACTGGGGGTCCCCAGGGCCAGAGCAATGAGAAGGCACAGCCCCTTTCTCAGGGGCAGGGCTCTCCCGTTCCAATCCCACATCCCTGGGAGGGCTATGGCTACTTCCTTGTTTATAGATAAGGAAAGAGATAGGTCCATGGGAAGAGAGAGAACTTGAACTCAGGCCTGTGAAACTCCACAAACCGTTTCTCCCAGGGAAGGGGAATTCATGAGAGAACGTTTTGATTCTGCCCTGGCCCGGCCACGTCCCACACGTATACATAAGTGTGCCATTAAGACGCTCATAAAAGGGTTGGGGATTTAGCTCAGTGGTAGGGCGCTTGCCTAGGAAGCGCAAGGCCCTGGGTTCGGTCCCCAGCTCCGAAAAAAAAGAACAAAAAAAAAAAAAAAAAAAAAGACGCTCATAAAAGAAGAACGAGGCTAGCCCTTTCGAAGTGTCTGAGGTTGTGTATGTACAGCATGTCACCTCTGGTGGGAGCCCTAGGAGCTCCCCAAGGCCACTGACTCCCATCTCTCCCCTCTCGTCTTTTCCAAGTTCTCTACCAACTCTGGAATCCTAGGACAGAGTTCCCTCGTAAACAGATGAGCAATGAGCTAAGGACTGAGGCTCAAACCTTCCGACCCCTTCCTTCCAGATCTGACAAATATAATGGCCACGTCCCGGAAATACGAAGAATTGCTTTGGGTGTGGAAGAGCTGGCGAGACAAGGTGGGGAAAGCCATCTTTCCCTTTTTCCCAAAGTACGTGGAATTCTCCAACAAGATCGCCAAGCTCAACGGTGAGTTACCAGTGCTGGTACCTCTGGCTGGCTGCTCCCCAGCACCTCAAACTCCTCAGAAGTCCTCTGGGATCCTCAGGCTAGGAACAAGTAGGGACCTAGAGGTGTCAGGGATAGATTGGGTGAGTGACGGTTGTTGGGAGAGCTTGGCTGTGTCTCCTGTGCAGGCTACTCTGATGCAGGGGATTCCTGGAGATCCTTATATGAGTCCGACGACTTGGAGCTAGACCTGGAAAAACTATACCAGGAGCTGCAGCCGCTCTACCTGAACCTGCACGCCTATGTGCGCCGCTCC
Source organism: Rattus rattus (assembly GCF_011064425.1). Classification (NCBI taxonomy): domain Eukaryota; kingdom Metazoa; phylum Chordata; class Mammalia; order Rodentia; family Muridae; genus Rattus; species Rattus rattus. Next base: position 73,129,976 of record NC_046162.1, on the reverse strand, counting down.
CTGCACCGCCATTATGGGTCTGAGTACATCAACCTGGATGGTCCCATTCCTGCCCACCTGCTAGGTAAGGACATCGGTCCAGCTTCAAGGGGGTGGACAATGGACGATAAAGGAACAAGAGAGTGCTGGCCACAGGGGAGAGATCAAGCCAGAATAGTGACAGAACTTGAAGCTCTGAGGGATCATGGCCAAGGCTGGAGTGGAGAGGGGTCGGGATATCTTCTCACTCATCTTTCATGTTACATATGTTGTTTGTGGTGCTGAGGATTGAACCCATGGCCTTATATGTGGCAAGCAATTGCTTTAACACCGAGACACTCTCCCCAGCTTTCCTGGTGCCGTGCCCTCCACAGAATTATGTTGTATAAGCCTTTTACCATCTTTTAAGGTGAAGACCATATTACCCATCATGCCCTGCGATAACAAGATCCGGGAGTCTTGGACTGGGGCTTGGGGAGGTTTCACAGGAGCCTTGAAAGATATCAGGTTTTGGTATGGGGTGAAAGGTCTGGGTCAAAACGTGACAACAAAGAGCCTTCTAGGGCTTTAAATATTAAAATAACCCTGAATGCATGAAGGAGAAACACAGTAAGAGAGGAGAAGAACTAGGGAAAATCAGAGGCCACCAGTGTTCTGCCCCCACTGGGTCATCACTTTCCTGGTGTTATTGTGAACAGTGAAGCCAGAGAGAGCACATTTAGAGGTCATTTGGAAGAACCCCCCCACCCCCCATGGGTCTGATTCTCAGTCACTTGGAGAATTGCTGCATCCTAAGATCCCAGCCCTGCTCCATCCCTCTTTGCGGTAATTGAAAGACAATCTGAGTAGACATCAACTCAGTGACCAAGAATGTGGAGACCAGGAGAGAAGCAGAGCACTCCAGGTGGCCAGGGATCCAGGCTTGGGCTGAGAATTTCATCTCCAGTGACGAGAGGAAAAGAACGTCTTTAGTATACTCCCCCCTCCAACATTCCCATGCTCTTCTCATCTCTCCACCACTCTCCCTCGGTCCTGAATCTGTGGACGTTTGAACTCCCCACTCATTCTGAATGACCCACTCCTCTCCAATCATGGAGAGCTGGGCTCTTAAACTGGCACTGAACTCTGGGCCATGAGCCGTTCCCAGAGGAGATGGTTGAGTCCTGTCAGAGTAACTGATGGCCTACATAAGACAATTTCAGAGAATACAGAGGGGACACTGTAATGGTAGCTGGTCATAACTGGTCACGCATGTGGCCTGCTGGCATTTAAAGCCAGTCTCATCCCTTAGGAGTTATGAACCCCTGTTGAGATTATGTAACTCTCTCCAGACCCAAGGTCCCCTGCTACACGGTACCAGGGAGCAGACAGGATTACAAGTTATTACATGCCATGTGCTCTGGGTTGGCACTTTGGAAGTGGCAGTCAGGGGCACTGGTGCTCCGGGGACTACAGGTTTCCCTTGTGGAGGATCCCTTCACTGCTCATGAGTAGTGAAGACTACCTTGGTTCCTAATGGCTAACAAGGGTTTTACCTGCAACCAATATTGGAAGCGACCTTGTGGGCTTGGGCTGCTGGTAGAGACATGCACATCAAATACCAGCACAGTCTGCAAACAGTTGGTGCTCAAGCAATATGAACTTGATTGGCAGGATTGGGATCTGGCCCCTCTTCCTGCAGGATCTCTCCGAGCCTCAACAATAACATTTCCTTTCTACCGTCTCTTTCCCACTCGCCTCCAGGGAACATGTGGGCACAGACTTGGTCCAACATCTATGACTTGGTGGCACCCTTCCCTTCCGCCCCCAGTATAGATGCCACGGAGGCCATGATAAAGCAGGTCAGTAAAGCTAAAACTGCCCTCTGTGGACCTCCTGAGGGAACAAGGGAAGGCAGGCCCAGGTGGGAGGGCAGATACTCTCTCCCTCTAGTATAGCTCTCTCACATCCTCTCTCCTGTCACGATTGTATCTGTCAATCAGAGACCCCGGTTTGCCAAGAACTCTCTCTGCTTGCAGGGATGGACACCCAGAAGGATATTTAAGGAAGCTGACAATTTTTTTACCTCCCTGGGGCTGTTACCTGTGCCCCCCGAGTTCTGGAACAAGTCAATGTTAGAGAAGCCAACCGATGGGAGGGAGGTGGTGTGCCATGCCTCAGCCTGGGACTTCTACAACGGCAAGGACTTCAGGTCTGGCTGGCTGGAACTAGGACCCTTATCCTAAGCCAGGGGAAAAGGGTATGGCTCTATGGCTATCCCCTCAACTGGAGTGAACAAGGTAGATGGTGGGGGGTGGCAGTTTGGGATGAAGTTAAGAATCCCGAGTCAAGGAGTTGGGTCCAGTTCCACTCATGTGAATCAGGTAAGAAATGAGAGCTAGAAATTCTGGCCAGCTCTGTCAGTGGTCGGTTGGATGCTTAAGGCCACGGACACGATGTAAGCTCGGTGTATGCTGCAAAACCTCCTTTACATATTGCTGGCCCTTCCTGTATGTAGTTATATTGTTGGTACACAGGGAGGCACACTAGCGCTTGAGTGCCTGACACCGAACCCACTCTTGCCAATGACAAACAAGGCATTGTCCTTAGAAAGACGGGATTAATTACCTGCAGCTGTCTAACAGACTGCCCACAAAATCTAGAGGCATAAAATGGCCAGCTGATCCTCAAAGATCCATGTGCTGTGCGAGAGGCGTTCACTGCAGGAGGGGATCAGGGTTCAAGCAGTGCGCGGTGAAAGTGTCCTTACTCCACAGACATCTCAGAGTATTTAAAAACTTAATTAATTGGACCAGCAAGGTGTCTCAGGAAATGCAGGTGCTTGCTCTCGCCTCTGAGGACCTGAGTCTAATCCTCCAAATCCCCATGGTGGAGGGAGAGAATGGAAGTTTCAAAAATGCTGTCCTTCGATGACCACAGACATTCCATGGCAGGCATACACACGCATAAATAGATAAACTCTTAAAACTTTAATTGGCACTGGGGGAAGTGGCTCCTAGGGCTTTGTGAATGCTGACCCTAGACACAGCTGGGGTCATTTTAACAGCTCATCTTGGGCCATTTGACCAGAGTCTAGTATTGACTCTTGGCTGGGTTTTTCAGGTTCCTCCCACATGTAGTGCCTAGGTTGGAACGTTCAAGGTGACCTGGTTAGGGTATCTGGCTAATGTGGCTGGAGCAGCTTGGCGGTTGATCAGGGAGATGTATTAAAGCCAAAGCAGCCAGATTTTTCTTCGGTGGCTAAATTTAAAACGGGCACAGAGTCCTGTCTGCCGTGGGTGTCTCCTACCTCCAGCATCCTGTTTAGACAGAGTCTCACTATATAACCTAGGCTGACACTGACTCGGGATCCTCCTGCCTGAGACTCCCAAGTTCTGGGATCACAGGTATCTTTGTCTTTAACCTTACATGTCTACCACACCCTACTGGCTACAGAAAGCCCCCCAAGGACAACTCAGATTCAAAGGAACAGGGGAAGACTACGGGTTGAGGCAGAGAAGAAGTACGCGTATAAGACAAGTAGATACAAAGTGGGGTTCGTGGGGTTGGGGAGTGCTGCCTGGCCTTGGACCCTCCCTCCGAAGGCATTAGGGCTTGGAGCTTTAAGGTCCCAGGTACATTGACAAGGGGATCAGAAGCCGTGGAGTAGGGGCAAGTATGAGAATTCCTGTGGGAATTCTTCTCTATGGGGAGTCAGAGACAAAGGTAGGCACACTCCACCCTCAGTGGGTCAAGGATGTTGGGCAGCTCCTCCTCCCTCTCCCCATAAGAAAGAACTCTGAGGTGAGCTCGCACTGAGAAACTCCACTTAGATCCCAGGCAGACGTGCCTCTCACTGGAAGTGGCTTGTAGAAGAGAGAGATCAACCCAGGGAGGCAGAGCCTTCTGCCTTGGACAGTTCTGCAACTGCCATTCAGCCCTGGCCATAAGCATTCTTCAAGCGAATCTACTCAGTAGTCCTGAATTAAATGAGATGCAGAGTGCCACAGCCCTTATGTTCCCCCGGAAGCCCCATCCCGGGAAGATAAAGGTCCGTGGAAAAACATTGTTCATACATTCTACAATGTATGGAATTCATGTCTTTGGCCCGTAGAGTGGGTCAAAAAGCAATAGACAGGGTGGATTGGAGCTACTCAGGGAGACAAGGGACAGAGGGATGGCTACAATGACCTTTAGAAACTTCTGGGCCTCAGGCTACCTCACGCTCCTTGCATAAACGGGGAGCATGTCTGCTTCCTATAATGCATGCACCGTGGTCCCTTTGCGCCTCTGCTATTCTAACACCCCTTTTCCCAATCCCTGTTCCTAGGATCAAGCAGTGTACCTCTGTGAACATGGAGGAATTGGTGATAGCCCACCACGAAATGGGCCACATCCAGTATTTCATGCAGTACAAAGACTTGCCTGTGACCTTTCGGGAGGGCGCCAACCCCGGTTTTCATGAGGCTATTGGAGATGTTTTGGCTCTGTCTGTGTCTACACCCAAGCATCTACACAGTCTCAACCTGCTCAGCAGTGAGGGCAGTGGCTACGGTGAGAGGACAGAGACCTGGTTGGCCAGGATGGGAATCCAGATGGGGTAACATCCTTGGGAGGTGGGAAAGAGGAAGAGTTGGTAGACCCCCTTGCACCCCCCCGCATGAAGATCTGAGATAGACCATTAGGAAGAGAAGAGGGCCCGGCAGAATGAGCCTGAGAGGAAATCACACAGGTCATCCTAAGAAGGGTGAAAGATTCAGCACCTTCACCCCCTCCCCCAACTGGACCTGAGCTGATTGATAGTCCCCCAGTAAGAGGCAGACGTGAACCTGAGGTCACGTTCTTTCTGTCTTTCCCTCGACAGAGCATGACATCAACTTTCTAATGAAGATGGCCCTTGACAAGATCGCCTTCATCCCCTTCAGCTACCTCATTGACCAGTGGCGCTGGAGGGTCTTTGACGGAAGCATCACCAAGGAGAACTACAACCAGGAGTGGTGGAGTCTCAGGTTCTAGAACACTCTGATGGGCTGTGGATTAGAAGGGATATCTGAATTGTCTTCAGGCTCTTTGAATGTCTACAGATGAGCCCGTGAGGTGTATGTGTGGACACACACTAGTGAGAGGGGTCCCCTGAGGTGGGTGTTCACAGGAACACAGCATGCAGGAGTAGAGGACATTTTATTGGCGGGACCGTTCTTCAAGTAAAACAACGCCCACCACCTCTCAACTTGGTTCTCCCTAAACTCACCCTCATCTTCCTCCTTGACAGACTGAAGTACCAGGGTCTCTGCCCTCCAGTGGCTAGATCCCAAGGTGACTTTGACCCAGGGTCCAAGTTCCACGTTCCTGCGAATGTGCCATACATCAGGTAAGACTGAAGGGAGAAGAGGGCGCCGTGAAGGGTAGTCTCCTCGGGTTCATGTTGGAACTTTTATCACTGGACAACTCCATGCTGGAGCTGCCCCATCAGACCTGCAGGAACTGGCTCATGACACACGGTGCCTGGATCCACTCACCCACTACCAAGGCTGTTTCTTTAAATATTCCTGGGGTAACCCGAGTTTTCACGTCAACTAAACAGTTAAAACCAGAAACCTCACCAGAAGATTGGCCACTGGTCTAGATAGGATTTCTGTCTCAAAACAGGTTTTAGTTTGTAGCCCAAGCTGGCCTGGAACGAGCTATGTATGTAGTTCATGCCAGGCAGACCTTCAATTTACAGCAGTCCTCCTATCTTAACCTAGCCTGGTAAATAAGCCACCACACCAACCACTGACAGGACAGTTGCCACATGGCTGGATACCGACTTGGGCCCTGTTGATTGATTAGTTTTGAGACAAGATCCCTTTGTGTGCCCTCTGCTGTAATTGAACAAACTTCCTGCAATATGTATTGAGTTACATCTGAAATATCCCGTAGACTGCAGTCCAGGACAGAAGGCCCTGCTTACATAGGAGGCTGGGTGGTTAGCGACAGTTTACGGGTCTCCCCAGTCTAACCTTGATCTCAACACAAGGGCTGACGACTCAGCCACCTCTCTAAGCAGACCATGCTGGGGACTTGGTGGCTGTGGTCCTCCATTTTGCGAATTATTCTCTTAAGTGGATTGCGTCAGCGGACTGGCCTGTGCGTCATTAGGCCATAGCATAAGGTGGCCAAGGCAGTTCCTTCCCTTCCTCATGCTCTCGGGGGGTGGGGCAGGGGGCGATTACTCAGGGTGAGGAAGGATGGGTGTGGGACCCAGAGTTGTGAGTAGGCAGATCTCAGGATAGAGTCCCTGGTACCCAGGTTACCTGGGAGCAAGGCACGGAGGACAGAGAAGACCTCTCAAGAAGGCTAATCGTCTTACAGCCTCTAGTAATCTCTGGAAGCCAAGGGGAGGCAGGCCCTGATAGGGACTAAAATGAGTGCATACTAGGATGGATGAATCTGGGACCTGGTAAGAAAGATAGCACTTACTCTCCAAGGTTGCAGAGGACCAAGGAGCAAGAAGAGAAATTCTGGGACCCATCAGCCTTGACCTAGACGTGCCCTAGTGAGGACCTTTAGGGACCGGTCTCCGGTGAGGCCACCACCACTTACCAGATTTCCTAAGGTCCCAGCACTCACCCTTGCCTTGAGGTGGACCCTATGATAGTGTCCCAGCTTAGCACAATTATTTAGACAGGTGTGAACAAAGGAGACTTGGCTCTCTAGAAAAACACATCCCACTGGCCCTGCAGCCTGTGTGAGCATTGAGGAAATGCCAGGGGAGCAGTTAGCAAACGGCTTATATGCCCAGGACCCAAAGGAAGGAGCCCGTTCCGCTACTCAGAACGTTTAAAACCAGAGTTGGTGTGGTTGCCCAGGCTTGACTGGCAGATTCCCACCAGGAAATTCCTGCTACTTCAAATAAGACTGTTTCCCCACTGCCTAATCTACTGAGAAGGCCCTACCACGTCTACGGGTTCCCACCCAGCAATCCCTAGCCTTCTGCTCCAGTGATGGAAACCACACAGCCTGCCGAAGCTTTGATGGGCTCTTTCATTAACCTCCTCGTGCCTGCTCTTTGGGTCCCCTTGGAGCAGTTCTGCAGGCAGCCTGTGGGTGGGTGGCACCCATGCAGGCATAGCTGGGAAGAGCTCAGATGCCACAGAAGGCAATGGTGACATCCTGACTGAATCCAGGTCTCCTGGGACTGTCAGAGGGGCTGGGTCTCCTTGGCATGAACAAGCCCCTCCATCGCCACCCCCATTCTACCTTTCCTCTAGTCTAGCCACTTCCCCCATGCAGCCTGTCACCTCCTCCCTCACTCCAGGTACTTTATCAGCTTCATCATCCAGTTCCAGTTCCACGAGGCACTATGTCACGCAGCCGGGCACACTGGCCCCCTGTACAAGTGCGATATCTACCAATCCAAGGAAGCAGGGAAGCTGCTGGCGTGAGTGCCCTTGAACCTCTGACCCTTTGGCCCCGAGAAACCACTAACGCTATTCCAGGAGCACCGAGAACAGCCAGGAGGAGCCTGTGTCACCCTTGACGTGTTACCTCCAGGAGGTCACTGCAGTCCCTGGGGCTCCCCTTCTCCACCCCTGCCTCAGACCTACCCATGTTTTCCCAACCCTCAAGGGATGTTTAGGCTGGGAAAACGGGTTTGGAGAAAGAGTGTCAGGCTAAGTAGGAGATTCCAGGTCCTCCTTACTCAGTTTCCCTTTCTCTGATGCTTCCCCCCACCCCAGAGATGCCATGAAGTTGGGCTACAGTAAGCAGTGGCCAGAAGCCATGAAGATGATCACAGGCCAACCTAACATGTCAGCCTCTGCCATTATGAATTACTTCAAGCCACTGACTGAATGGCTCGTCACAGAGAACAGGAGACACGGAGAGACACTGGGCTGGCCGGAGTACAACTGGACACCAAACACGGGTACTACCACCCACCCCGCCTCCAATCCCAGGCCCAGCTCCCAGAGCTCATATAGGGCTGAGCCCCATTCCCAGTCCAGACAGACTCCAGTCTGACCTCAGAGCAAGAACAGGGACGACAGAACACAAGACCCCAGCCCACCTGTCGCCCTGCCCACCGCCCTGTCTCCTTGCTTCCTCGCTCAGCTCGTGCAGAAGGCGCCCTCCCAGACTCCAGTCGCGTCAACTTCCTGGGTATGTACCTGGAACCACAGCAGGCCCGTGTGGGCCAGTGGGTGCTGCTCTTCCTAGGCGTCGCCCTGCTGGTGGCCACCGTGGGTCTCGCCCACCGACTCTACAATATCCATAACCATCACAGCCTCCGCCGGCCCCACCGTGGGCCCCAGTTTGGGTCCGAGGTGGAGCTCAGACACTCCTGAGGTGACCCTGCCGTCAAGGCCAACAGAGGAGTGCCCCATAAAAAAAAAATTAGATGGGGGACATGGTGTTTGAGTGGAACATACCCAAGCTGGGCCTTCTTCCTTTGCTGTCCCCATCCACTCTGTCCCCCAGCCCAGCCCCCATTCTCTAGATACCCAGCATCTAACCTGGAATTCCCTGCCCGGTCTCTGTGAATACAATTAAAGGTCCTCCCCAACACCTGAGTCTGTGTCCCTTGTGGGAAGCCAGGGACAGGACCAGCTGCTTGCCTTTCTGTCTCCTAACAGTCCAGCAGGACCCTTACCTGATTACCTTCTCAGTCTTTCTCCAAGCTCTGGACCCCATCCCCAGCAACCTTTCCCACCAGCCTTCCTGAGAGACCAGGAGAGGTGGCGTGTGTCCTGCCTACCCACGCACCTGCCAGGGAGGAACCTAGGAAAAAGGGGAAGGAAGGAGGTACCATGGGCTGCCTCCTGCTTTACATGCAGATTCACTATGGATGGTTCATTCTGTTCCACGGTGATCTCTGTGTGGGTGGATGTCTCAGGGGGAAGGCCCTGGATGCCCTTCCCTGCTACAGAGAGAGGGCCCTGGAAGGGTCTGACTCACAGAGCATCCCAGAGCCCAGCCGGTTCCTAAGTAGACAGGCTGGGTTCCACACAGGCTGTGCCCAGGGAAAGAGCATTAATCAGTGCCCACACAGTGGGTTCACTGTTACAGCCCACCTCCTCATCCCAGAACGCGTCCCCTCAGCCTAAGCCATCCTTTGGAAGGCCTACATGGATTTTGGGGGTGTCACTTGAAGTAACATATGTAGTAAATTTAGAAAATTTGAATAAAAAGTCCATGATAGCAACATCAAGCACTGTTGGCACTTTGGTATCATCCAGCCTTTTTTTTATTTTATTTAATTTTATTTTTCTCCACATACGATATAAACGAGGTACCATCTTTTTTTCCTTTGACATAAATGCATCTATTTTTAAAAAATATTTAATTACCAAACCTAGCTCATGGCCAAACGGAAAATGGTCCAATTTCTGGGGCAGAATCTTGCCTTCCAGTCACACCCCATCTCTGTTAGGACCCTCAGCCCAAATTATCTCTAGGCTTTGCAAATTATCTCTGTCTGTCTGTCTGTCTGTCTCTGTCTCTGTCTCTGTGTATGTGATGTGTCTGTGTATGTGTCGTCTCTCTGTCTCTCTCTGTCTCTCTGTCTCTCTGTCTCTCTCTGTGTATGTGATGTGTCTGTGTATGTGTCACCTGTCTGTCTGTCTGTCTCTGTCTCTGTGTATGTGATGTGTCTGTGTATGTGTCATCTCTCTCTCTGTCTCTGTCTCTCTCTGTGTGTGTGTGAGTGTGTGTGTGTGTGTCACCTGTCTGTCTGTCTGTCTCTGTCTGTGTATGTGATGTGTCTGTGTATGTCATCTCTGTCTCTGTGTGTGTGTGTGTCACCTGTCTGTCTCTGTCTGTGTATGTGATGTGTCTGTGTATGTGTCACCTGTCTGTCTGTCTGTCTCTTTCTCTCTGTCTCTGTCTCTGTGTATGTGATGTGTGTGTATGTGTCATCTCTGTCTCTGTCTCTGTCTCTCTCTCTGTGTGTGTGTGTGAGTGTGTGTGTGTCACCTGTCTGTCTGTCTGTCTCTGTGTTTGTGATGTGTCTGTGTATGTGTCATCTCTGTCTCTGTCTCTGTCTGTGTATGTGATGTGTCTGTGTATGTGTCACCTGTCTGTCTCTGTCTGTCTCTGTCTCTGTCTCTGTGTATGTGATGTGTCTGTGTATGTGTCATCTCTCTCTCTGTCTCTGTCTCTGTCTCTGTCTCTCTCTCTCTCTCTCTCTCTCTCTCTCTGTGTGCGTGTGTGTGTGTGTGTCTGTGTATGTGCAGGGATATGGAGTTGAGGAATTTTGGATTTACAAGAGGGTGGAAGTTTACAGTTCAGCAAGACAATGAAACTTATAAACACGTCCTCTGGGTTGTTCCAAGCCATGTAACCACAGACTTCAGTTCTCCCACCCTCTTCCCTTTGGCAATTTGTTTGCCAGATAAAGGCCATTGTCACATCACCTCCTTTCCTATTTTTATAAACTACAGAGGTCCATGCTGTTTCTCAGGGCTGTGGGCCATGTGAGGTCACCCAAAGGACGGAGCCATGGAGCTTCTTCAGGCTGTGGGCAAAGGATTTCACCATATGGTGACCGTGGCAAATTATCTTATCTACTGTGTGTGTGTGTGTGTGTGAGAGAGAGAGAGAGAGAGAGAGAGCTAGCACCCTGTGTAGAGGTCAGAAGACAACTTAGACGTTTGTTCCCTACTTCCAGCCTTCCAGCATGGTTCCATGGATGGAGCTTGGGCTGTCAGGTTTGCACACCAAGAGCTAACCCACTGCGCCCCCTTGCCCACCCTCCCCCTTACTTCAGTTGTCTTGTACAGGGCATGTGCCCATGCAGATACCATGGAGAACTTCTGGAGGTCAAAGGACGGCTGGCAGGAGTTAGGTCATTCCTTACACCGTGAGGGATCTGGGGACCAAACTGGGGCCGTCAGGCTTGGCAGCAAGCACCTTTACTCACCGAGCCATTTTGCCAGCATGCTGTCCACTTTATTTTTTGAGATGAAGTTTCTCACAGAACCAGGAGCTTGCCAATCCCACCAGACTCTTAGCCCCAGGGATCCAACTGTCACTGCTTCTGGCAGATCTGAATAGCCATGCCCAGCTTTCATAGGGGTGCTGGGGGTTTGAACCCAGGGCCTCATGATTGTGTAGCAAGCACTTTCCCAATGGAGTTGTCATCCTAGTCCCCACCACCAACCACCCCACTTTTTGAAGCATTACAGTGGTTTTGGATTTATTGTGTTTCGAGACAGAGGTCTTGCTATGTGATCCGTGCTGACCTCAGATTCTCAATCCCCCAGCCTCCTGAGCACTAAGGTTATATACATAGGCCAATTCTCAAACACTACATTTGTTCAGACTCCTGTTTGTGCTCCTATGAGTGAAAAAGGAGCAACGGGGTCTACCTGGAAGTTGGGGGGGGGAGGCGGGAGGGAGAGAGGGAGAGGAGGAGAGGGAGAGGGAGAGGTGACCCTTCTGCCTCAGTGTCCCTATATCCCAGGTATGAGCTACCACCTGGCCACCTGACAGCACACGGGTTTTATTTTGTTTTAAATTACATTTAGGGGTTGGGGATTTAGCTCAGTGGTAGAGCGCTTGCCTAGCAAGCACAAGGCCCTGGGTTCGGTCCCCAGCTCAAAAAAAAAAATTACATTTATTTATTTATGGGGGGTGCTTACCACAGCACACACACATGGGGAGGTCTGAGGACAGCTGCTTTCCTCAGTGGCATCTGCTCTCTTCACTGCCTCTGTCACTGGGCACAGGCTCTAGAATTTGGATTTAAAATGGAGTCCACCTTCTATTATTTATTTTCCGTGTGCTAGAAGCAAGCCTCTCTGCTTGTTTCCATCAGAGAATGGGGGTGTTGATCAAAGTGGAAAGCCCCCTCTGGGGGGCCAGTACCTGGAAAGTCCTCTGGTGGCCAGGTCACTGTAACCTCACCTGATCCCAGATTTCCTTCTATTTGAGAAGATTCACTTATGAGTTGTGCCGTGTGTGTTGTGGACGTCGCTCAGTCAGTCGAGCATCTGGATGCGATCCCCAGCACCACATAAACCAGAAGTAAAGGCCCATGCCTGCAGAAGCTAGGACGAGGAATTGGGAGTTCAAGACCATCCTCGACTTGATAAGTCCAAACCAGTTTGATAAGACCAAATCAAGAGACACAGTCTGGGAAGAAAGGGGTTGAGGCAGGGAAGAAAGAAAGTAGGAAAAAGAGAACAAGCCTTCTGGTTTCAGGCTTTACAAAGATGTCGAATCTGTCCTGTAGGAGGTGACTGGCTGCTGGGCCCACTGGTACAGTGCTTTGTGGCAGAGGCACTGTGACCTCCCATGTGGCTGCAGGGTTCCAGCCCCTTGCTCACCCACTCAGTACTTCGTTGTTGTTGTTTTTTTTCTCTAGTGTGGGGAGTCCCTTGTTTTCTGACTCAGCTCTGCATTTTGAATTGGCTGAGTGCAGTAACATGCGCCTTTGATTCTAGAATTCCCAAGATTAAGGAAGAAACATTTTTAGTTCCGGACCAACCGACAGGCCTTAGGCTACAGAGCAAGACCTTATCTCAACAATGCGAAGCCTTCTTCTCCTTTTGGACACGGGGCTTGCTGTGTACCATCTTGCCTGGTGTCTTCAATCCTGCTTTATCGACAAGTCTATGCTTGAAGCGAGAAGGGATTCTCGGTAAGCTTCACTCAGCCCAGCACGCTTTCCTTGGACTTTCATGGGATTTAATACGTTCTGACAATAATGAATAATATTTGGGGGCAGGATCTTACGGTTAGTTTCAGTGGTGCTGGTGTGAGCACAAGGGGTGAGAGGTCTTAGGCTGGAGAGTAAAGGAGACGCGGGGTAGAGCCCACGAGTACAGGAAAGCGAATCTGAGGAAGAAATCCTAAAGTGCACAGGCCAGGTCGCTCTTCCAAGTTCTATGCAACGGTGTTCTTGGGAGCTGTCAAGAGCTAGCAGGGAACAGAGTCTTGTGGTTAGTTTGGAAACCAGCTCAGGTACTTGAGGACATGTACCATGAATGGACAGTAGCAGCCATACTTCTCCACACCCCTTAAGATCCCCAAGATCCCCAAGATTCCTGAGAGAAAAAAAAAAGACCAAAAATATTGGCCTAAGATGTCAAGCCAGGAGATCCTGGGAGTTCTACCAGGTTTTCAAAGTCTAAAGACCCAAAAGTATAACTTCTGTCCATCTATCCATCCATCCATGCATCTATTTCTCCAACCAATATGCCACTTAAGTGATCCCAGCCTATGAGGATAGAGGCCTCATCCGTCCCTAGCAAAAGCCCAAGGGTTCCCCCAACCCCAGGGGAAGATGACCAAATAGAATAAAAGTCAGATTCTCCTCTTGGCTCTTCCAATAGCTAGCACGGACCCAGGTCACACGACTTGACTTCCGGACCTCAAATGTTCCCTCTCCTGCATTATGGAGGCAGTTAAGCAATCTTTCTAGTTCTAACATTCCATGGTAGACCCTTTGGCCCCTGATGTCACAAATATGGAGCTGACTCCTGATTGGCCATTGCCTCTGCCGGCTCTGCTGTTCTCTTGGCCATGGGAACAAGATGGGCTTTCCCTGGGCCTTCCTACTTGTGCTCCTCTATTACGGGCAGCCCTTGCCGTGGCCCAAGACTATGGGAGAGCCAAGCTTAGGTATGGCTGGGACCTGGAGGAGTATAGGACCAAATCAGAGGACAGGGGAGGAGCAGCCCCTTCCCTAGGCCCACATGATCCCCCCTCCCCCGCAGATGAGTTCTACAGTGAAGCCCAAGCAAAGATGTTCCTGCAGTTTTATGAGCAAACAGCCCGAGTTGTGTTGAACGAGCTCATGGAGGCCACTTGGAACTATGTCACCAATATCACCAAGCAAAATCAAGAGAACATGGTGTGGTACCATTTTCCCCAAGGTCCTCCCTCCCCATCCTTGTTCTTCTTAGGGATCCTGGAGGTTGGGGATCATAGCTCCTGCCCTATATCCAGAATGTATGGGAAGAAGGACACCCCCAAAACATATGTCAAAGTGGGCTGCAAGTCCTAGAGCGCTCAGCAGCCTTGACTTTTCTCTACATAAGAATTTATTTGCCCTTGCAAGCTTCCTCTTAGGGACACGGGCATCTATCCCTCTTAGCAAATCTTCAGTGACCCTGGACTCTTAAAGTGGGATTCGGGGCTGTGACCTCAGAAGTCAGCATGGACCCCTACTGCGCCCCCCCCACAACCTGTCACAAACAATATGGCGGCCTTCTTTCCAGCTGCAGAAGGAGGTGGAGAGGTCCCAGTTCATGTTGTACTTTGGCACCCGGGCCCGCATGTTTAGGATAGACCATTTCCAGGACCTGGACGTGAAGCGCAGGCTGAGTAAGCTGCGGAACATAGACAAGTCGGCCTTGCCCGTGGAGGATTTCCAGGAGGTGATAGACAGAGGCCCAGGCCTCCAAGGCACACACACACTCCTGCACCCCAGAGGAGGGTGGGTCAGGTCGGACCTGGAACCGGAGTATCTCGGGCAGGAGTGGGTACTGGTGGGGTGGAACCAGAGCTTCCTGTAGAGGAGGAGGGGGGTACTTTAGCCAGGCCTACCTCTCCTAGCGGGTGGGGCTAGTGTTGGGAGTGGACCCATGGGCCTACCCTGGGTGACACCTGCCCATCCCCCAGTTCAACAGACTTCTTACCTACATGAAGACAGCATACGGTAGAGCTGAGGTGTGCCTGGATGAGGGTCCATGCATGCCCCTGGAACCTGGTGAGCAACAAAACCTGACCTCAACAGTGTCCCCTTGTTGGTGAAGGAGCACCTAGGGTGGGTGAGAGTAGAGGTATATGGGGTGCCATGTGCCTCCTATCTGGGCACAGACCTCGAAGAAATCATGGCCACCTCCAGGGACCAGAAGGAGCTGCTGTGGGCCTGGCAGGGCTGGCGGGATGCCATTGGTCGGCAACTCCGCCCTGTCTTTGAGGACTACGTACATCTCAGCAACAAGGCTGCGCAGTATAATGGTAAGCAGGCTGGGCATAAGGGCCTGGGTCAATGCCTAGGAAAAGAATGAAGTTGAATCTGCAGAGGACTCAGGCAACAGCAGAATTAGTACAGGCAGGGCTCAGGATCCATGAGCCCCAGAGCTGGGCCCTGTACCTAGACAGGACTAGGGCCCGCAGGCATTATGGGCTGGGTGCTGAGAGAGACAGATGTCTGCCTCATGGGCTTCCTCGGGGCAGTCTGATTAGGAAGTGAGCCTCATCCAGCCCTCGGGCACCTCTAATACTGCTTAATGTGAAGCCATGGGGGAAGGGTGCTGGGATCAGCGGGGAAGGGGAGAACTTCAGATACGTGCTCTCTGACACTCATCCGACATTTATCCATGCTGGAAAGATGAGTAGGGGGCAGGGAAGCAGGAAACAAGAAAGTGTCCGCACAGAGACTCTGCAGCACAACGGGAGGAAACTAAGGGGTTTAGGGGACCAGAAAGAAACCCACATGACCACAAGGCTCTGGGTGATTTGGGGTGAAAGGACAGGGCCTTGCAAGGCATGGCCAAGAGCTTCCCTTATGGGAGTCACTCAATGTTTCCGAGCTCTGAGCTGGTTTAGGCTGGGCAATGTTTTGGCAAAGTTGTGTTCGTACCACCTAAGACCCCTGCCGGGTAGGGAGGTGGGACACTTCCTTGGAGTGTATCCCTGCCAGGCCACTGGATACAGGGTATCACGGTGAACACTAATGAGTGTCTTCTCCTGTTCTAGGGTACAAAGACATGGGGGCTTTATGGCGATCCAAGTATGAGTCTGATACCTTGGAGGAAGACCTGGAACAGCTCTATAAGGAGCTGCAGCCGCTCTACCTGAACCTTCACGCCTACGTGCGCCGCTCACTGTACCGCTATTACGGGCCTGAGCTCATTGACCTGCGGGGGCCCATCCCTGCTCACCTCCTGGGTAAGGGCCAGACTAGTGGCAGGGTGGGGGCCGGGGGTGGGAGGAGGGGAGGCCAGTCTTTCTTCCTCTTAGCTTCTTCACCCCCTTTCCAGGGAACATGTGGGCTCAGTCCTGGAACAATATCCTAGATCTGGTCCTGCCCTATCCAAATAAACCTCCTGAGGACATCACAAAGATCATGAAGAATCAGGTCAGTGCCGAGCCTCCGGATGTGGCCACCCCGCACCCCACTCCTCTGTCCCACAATGCCCCCAGGCAAACGGGCAGCAGAGCCACAGTACCTCTTTCTCACACAGCACTGGAGGCCTGAGAAGATGTTCGAAGAGGCTAATTTATTCTTTACCTCCATGGGAATGCTGCCCGCCCCACCTGCTTTCTGGATGAAATCTATGATGGAGAAGCCAGTTGACGGGCGGGAAGTGGAGTGCCACACCTCATCCTGGAACTTCTATAGGCTCAATGACTTCAGGTGTCTACAGCCAGCAGAGTCTTCATTCAGCATCCCCTCCCTCAACCATACGTCTCTTCTGGTTTCCCATTGGCCATGTAGCCGGGGAGAGCAGGGGAGAGCAGGGGAGAGCAGGGGGTGGGGGGAGACTCAGAAGCTCGGGAGATAAGGTGGGTGTGGAAAATAGCGGATATAGTCACTGGGTGGGCACAGGGTCTAGAGTGGGGAAAGATAGTAGCCAAGGCCCTTCTGGTCTCCATATCCATGGCCCTAACACCTTAATGAGTATTGAACGAAGAAGCTTTGTGTCCCCCTGGGGCATCCCCATGCTCCTTGACCCCTACCCTTTACCTCTAGGGTAAAGAAGTGCACCGAGGTGACCATAGGAGACCTGCTCTCCATCTTCCACCAGATGGGCCACATCCAGTACTTCTTGCAGTGCCAGAACCTCTCTATAATCTACCAAGAAGGCGCCAGCCCAGCCTTCGAAGAGGCCGTGGGGTCAACGATCACCCTCTCAGCCTTCTCCCACAAGTACCTGCTCACCAGAGGTCTGCTCAGCCAACAGCACCAGGATTCAGGTGACAAGAGACAAGGGGTCACAGAAGGGTGGGTCTGAGCCTGGAGCCTCAGCTAAGGCTGAGAGGGACTAAAGCCCTCAGGGTGAGGCTGAAGAAAGGGAGGACCAAGAAGCTGCTTCCTGATTGCCCTGACCCCATCCCCAGAGGAGGAGGTCAACTTCCTGTTGAGCATCGCCCTGGAGAAGATCGCCTTCATCCCCTTCGGCTACATGATTGACCTGTTCCGTTGGAAGGTCTTTGACGGCACTATTCAGAAGAACGCCTACAACCAGGAGTGGTGGAGCCTCAGGTAGGGAGGATGGCTGTCTGGTAAAGGCGAACTGT
>NC_046162.1:73062783-73107783 GCF_011064425.1 Rattus rattus | reverse complement strand
TTTCTGGGCTCAGGTGTGGGGAAAGGCGGTGGGATGCTAAGAGAAGCTGAAGCAGCTGCAGCCCCCAGGTTCATGGGGATGGAGCAGAAAAGGAGGGAGGTTATTTCCCAATCTTCTACCCTCGGGTAGCTTTCACGAGCTTTTGCTGCCAGGACCCATCCTCCTACATGCAAGTGCTGGGCTGATTCTGATGAGAGTAGACAGTCAAAGTGGACCTTAAAGTCCCCCAGCCATGATGGCCCCACCATCGTCTGTGATCGTGCTGCCATTTTGAAGACCGAGGCAATGTCCAGCAACCGGCCCTATGGCCCTTTATTAGCCGTGTGTAGCTGAGTTCTCCTCACACAACCCAGTAGCCCAGGAGCGGTTTCTTCGTAGGTGGATTCTCAGGAGTCAGAGCTCTTCTCCCAACTGTGTGTGGTGGTACACGTTTGTAATCCTAGCACCTAGGAGGTCATGGCCAGAGGACCGAGAGTTCAACGTTAGCGTGGGTTACACAGTGAGGTTTTGCCACTACCCAGGATCCAACATCTGAAAAATTCTCAAATCAGTAGGAGTTGTGATTTTTTTTTAATTTTTATTTATTTTACTCTTGATGACACTTTGCCTTTATTCTCTATAACTAAATCTGGACAGATTTCCCCTCAGTGATTTCTTTTCTTATTCCTTTCTTCCTTTGTTTCTTTTCTTGAAATTCTGGGGACTGGGTGCTGGAGAGATGGCTCAGTGGTTAAGAGCACTGACTGCTCTTCCAAAGGTCCTGAGTTCAAATCCCAGCAACCACATGGTGGCTTGCAACCATCTGTAATGGGATCCGATGCCCTCTTCTGGTGTGTCTGAAGACAGTTACAGTGTACTTATATATAGTAAATAAATAGATCTTCAAAAGAAAAAGAAAAAAAAAAGGAATTCTGGGTACTCAAACTCAGGGCCTTACACATGTTAGGCAAATGTGTCTCATGGTTTCTGCCAAGTATCTATTGGCCTTCAGTTCCCACATCTGACTCCAGTTGTTTATCAAGTAGTACGAACAAATCCTTCAAGTTACAAATTCCTTCATCACCTTGTGACTTGATACTCACTACCGTGACGGGCAGACATTCACGGGAGCTCATGTTACTGCTGAGAAGACTAAGGCTGAGAGAGTTTGAATGTCTAAGGTTATATGGCCTTTAAGTAGCATTGCTGGGTTTTGAACCTGTGTACCTCTACACAGTGACCTCTAAGCTTCCAGCTCCCATCCCTTTCCTGGTCAGACCCTGGAACAACAGGTTGAGAAATGTCAACATCTGCCCAGCGCTATTGTTTGTCGAGGTCAGGGTGGAGCCTGGAGCTCTGGCTTTAGCACCTTCTGCACCCTCCATGGTGAATCTGCCATCTGCCACCAAGCCCTGGGTGTGCCTCATGACAGCTGATATTTGTACAGGAGGCAGGTGTCACACAGAGAACTCACAGTACTTGGATTCCCTCAATCCTTCCCTGTGTGTCCAAGAAAGACTGAAGGGCCATTGCTACCTCAAATACATCAGCGTGAACAGAGGCTCCTACTGGCTGCCTGTTTGAGTTGAGGATAAAGATGCCCACAGTAATAGTTGACGCCAATGAGAAGCAACAGTTGGTATTTATTGCTTCGCACCTTGGTAGCAGCCCTGTACAAGTTGCCTCCACTTACGGGACGATGCTTAGATGACTTATTTGTCCAAGGCATCCCAAGGATAGAGCAAATAGCCACATCCGGGTGAATCTCGCTTCAGAATGAGTGACTGAATCTACTGTGCTGATGTCGCTGTAAAATTAAAAAAAAAAAAATAAGATGCTGTCTTTTATCCCCCACTAGGTCCAGCCCTACAGTGCCCCGGGATAGCTGACTGATATCTTAATCTCCGTCTGCAAAGCCTCTCACCTACTTTGCTCCATCCCATATCACATTGCCAATGGCCTCTCTCGGAGCCTGGCAACAATCTCTCTACCCATCCGGTTTCCAAGGCAGGCTGCCACCATGCCAGAAATAGACATCTCAATTCCGTGGAGGCTCCGTGTCCCAGCCGCCACAGACTCTCTCACACTTAAATCGCCACACGAAAGAACACACAACACAATGACCTTTGACCCAATGGATAAGATATAATTGCCCACCTAAACATACAAAGCCCGGTACACATCCATCCCTTGAGAGCATTCATAACAACCTGTAAAGGTACAGTGTGGAATCTTAACGTCAGCTTCCATGTTGTCTCGAGGCTACTCTGTCCCTCCTGTCCCTTCCTCCTTTCCGTTCCAGTCTCCTCCCCTTCCCTCAAACTTTTCTCCCGCCCATCCTTCCTTCTTGTCCAATGACAGGCCTCCTTCTGTCCTGTACCTGCCTCACCTGTGACATCATCACACATGCTGAGAGTTCTGGGGGGTCCTGACTGGCAAAGTTGGAAATTAAAGTAGTGTCTACTCGGGTGTGTATGGGGTGGGGTGGTCTCAGCGGCACATGGCCTCACAGACAACTCTGCTCCCCCAGGGATTTCCTGAAGGTGGGCTCCAGCCGGCCCTGGCAGGAGGTCCTAAAGGAGATAACTGGAAAGCCCAACATATCCTCCAAGGCCCTCTTGACCTACTTCAAGCCGCTGCTGAACTGGCTGGTGACTGAAAACGTGAAGCAAGGGGACATCCTTGGCTGGCCAGACTTCAGCTGCTCTTTTGAAGGTTGGACAAAGCTCCCCCTGGCCTTAGTTCTAATGTAGATTAGGCCCTGCCCTGTCATGCTCTCAGTCAATACTAAGTTCTAGTCAGTTCATGGCCTTGTTTGAGCCAGACAGTAGAGTTGGGTGACCCCCATCTGTAACCAGGCCCAGGACAACCCCAGCCAGTTCCAAAGTCCGCACTTACTTCCTACTCAGTGGCTTTCTTACACATCATCCAGCAAGGCTGCCAGGCTTGGTCAGAGGGTAGGAGCCCCCAAACTGGGCTCTGCGAGTTAGGTCACCCTACTCACATACATCTTCTCTTCCTTCTGCTTTCTCACTGAAGGACAATTCTCTCACCTGTGGCCTGTGGCTGAGGGAGAAAACTGTGGCCATCATGTCCTTCCTGACTTCTTGTCCAATGACAGGCCTCCTTCTGTCTTGTACCTGCCTCACCTGTGACATCATCACACATGCTGAGAGTTCTGGGGGGTCCTGGCTGGCAAAGTTGGAAATTAAAGTAGTGAGGAGACTCCAGGGCCACTTCCTCAGGTTTTCTTCCTCTGTTGTAAGACTATTTTTTTTTTCTTTCCACAGAAAAAATCACAAAGAAAATGTCATTTCTGGGTATGAAGATGGAGCCTGACCAGGCATACCTGGGGCAGTGGGTGTTGCTAAGCATGAGTTTTATCATGCTCTGCCTCATCCTGGCACTGGGCCTCAGGTTGCACTACTTGGAAAGACGGTCACTGGACAGCGACACTGTGATACTTAGCACCCCTCCCTATGCCTACTTCCTGGGCATAGCGATGGAACCCCGCCAGGCGGCCCGGAAACAGTGGCTCCTACTGGGCCTCTGCTTCGTCCTTATGCTGTGCTGTATTGGTCTCCTCATTACGATATTCATACACCGCACCAGGAAGCCTCCATGGATGAAAGCTGAATGGCAGAGCTGAGAGGAGCCACCATGGAGACTGGTGAGAGACTGGGGGATAGAATAGAAGGTTGTCTGAGACAGACACGCTGGAGACGAGGGAGAATGTGGGCTGCAGGCACAGTGCCCGGGTGCAGCTGTGGCAGATCTGTGACCGTGTGGCGTGACACTGTTTGCAAAGCTGTGAGGCAGGCACAGGTGATTGACCTTGTATGGTCCATGGGTGTCCCGGGTTCCAGACCAACCCTATTTTCCCAAAGTGGCTCAAAGCAATGGTTTTAGCTAGTCAGTGACTGTGACCCTTTGAAGCTGCCTTTGCACCAAGCCATATGAGAACTAACCCTCCACGCGTCCTTGTTTTGTTCAGGAGTTTAGCTATGGGGCTTGGCTAGGGCTGCAGGATCCAAAGAGTCTCTAGAAAATGGACCCGCTGCCGTCCACTTATAAACTGTCCTTCAGGAAGACCAGACATTCCTTTACAAACCGCTGATGCCCAGTTCCCAAGCACTGTGTCCTCCATATATCCTACCACACTCTGATGATCCTCCCTCAGTCTGCATAATCCAGGCCCCCAAAAGGCTCTCTGTTTGACCACCTGAAATGCAAGTAACCTCACAAAACTGCCCCATGCCTCTCCCCACCCCAGCCCAGGCCCTCACGAATGGAGACAGTGGGCAGCTGGGCACCGGGCCAGGCGTGATTAATGATCAACTTCTTTAATATTTAAACAAAGCTCATCTCTAGTCACTCTGCTCCGGAGATGGCCTTGTTCAACACACACACACCTGCTGCCTGGCCCGTTGCCCTGGAGAGCAAGCGCAGGGCAAACAGCACCTTTCCAGGCTCCGTGGGTGAAGGGAGACTAGGGAAGAGATAGCCATGAAGAGGATAGTGGGGATTTGAGGTTCTAAGGATAATCTTGGGAAAGGGGGAGAGGGGGTCTCTGCCTCTACCCTTTTAACCCTTTCTGCCTTGCCTTCTGACCGTGGGTATACCATGCTTAATATTTTCAGATAAGTCAGAGCTGAAGCCCGGGACTCAGTATCTGACAGAAAACAGGGAAGGCTCGAAGGGAAATAGGGAAGAGGTGCCAGGTAGCTCAAACGTGAGAGCAGCTTTTCTTAGAGATCTGAACAAGAGAGTCGCAGGCTGAGGAGACTGGCTAACAGAATGGGATTCCGATCCCTCTCTCTGCCCAGGCCTCTAGATCTCTCCCCACGTTCTCCCTAATTCTAAACAGTTTCTACTCCAGGACCATGCTCTACAGCACCCTAGTCTGATACCTCTGTACTAGTCTGTCATTTATTTATTACTGTAATGCTTTTATTTGTCCTCGTTGCTAGCTGTTAGGTCCATAAGACTTAACGCGCATCAGGATTACTCTGTGTAATGTGGGGACTGGGAAAATACATAAACACTATCTCACTGCATAAGTCCATGCTGCTGGCTGTATAGGAAAGACTGCCCCCCATTTCTCTTCCGCAGCCAGCCTGTTCCCCACATTCAGGGACAGCCAAGATATCTCTGCCCCCCCAGGAGACCGCCCTTGGCAGCCCTCTCATCTCTCAGCCACTGTGGCCGAGGTCCCCCACCAGGTATTGTGACTCTGCGTGGCAAGGGCACATCCAGCCCAGGACTCCAAGCCTCTCACCAGGACTACAGCAGAAGCTTCACTGAGTCTCCTTGGCCACCTCCCTTCCCCCTGCCCCCGCACTTCCCCGGTTCACTTTGTAAAGTTTATATTTCTGCCAGAGTATTTTCTTCAAAATGCCTTCAAATTTCCTCCCGAACATCAAACTTCTTAAGAACTCCACTGTCCATCGATTAAATCTGGACCTTTATCTAGCATGAGGCTGTTTAGAAATTTTTTCTTCTGCATTTTTGCCTTTCTCATCGCCCTGCTCAGCCACTCTGCCCTGACACCGTCCGTAGGCCTTTTCCAAAGGTGCGTGCTTCACTTTGAATACTCGCTACTAAGATGTGGCTCAACATTGGTCTTGGGACCCTCTGCAAAGTTCCAAGTCCACCAAGGTGCTTAATGAACTATGGTCCTTTTTTCCTCCTCTCAGAAAACCTTTTCCCCCCAATAAACTTCACTCCAACCTAATTTGCTTCTTCTTGTGTGTTCAGTCTTTAATCAGTAAGCAGATAGTTTTATCAGAGGTCACCTGCTGATAGATGGTTGAAGATCTCTTCCTCTTTGGAGATTTGACTATATATGCTTCCTAGAACAGGTTCATAGAACAGGCTTCAGCCGGACTTACCACTAGAAGCTTTTTATGGGCACTGTTAACCTCCTGGTGGGCATTTGTAAGCAAGGGTCCTAAGTGTCCCATTGCCACAGTCAGCCCTAGCAGTAAATCCCTGCAGACAGCCTGAAGCCCCTACCTGGAAAATTTCTTCAGTATCAGAAGGGGTTCAAGGAGATGCTGAGGCCACTGTCTATTTGGACATGAGCAGAAGTTCTTCAGAGTATCCCAGGTCCAGGACGCCTGCCCATCTCCCTAGGATTCAGAGCCCCTCACGGATCAGAGAATTTGTCCTTGTCCTGATCACCCGCCTTACTGCCCCATCCCTTGGCTTATTTCAGCACCACGCCGCGGACAGCTCCCGGGCGCTAGCCTCTTGGAGGAGGAGCGCCGAGCTGTGGGAGCAGGAGGACTAGAGAGGGCGGGGAGGGCAGACACTGGAGGACGGGCGGGGCCCCG
This sequence comes from Rattus rattus, assembly GCF_011064425.1. Classification (NCBI taxonomy): domain Eukaryota; kingdom Metazoa; phylum Chordata; class Mammalia; order Rodentia; family Muridae; genus Rattus; species Rattus rattus. The sequence continues at coordinate 73,101,469 of NC_046162.1, read as the reverse complement.
ACAGCCCTCCCCGGGGGCGGCGCCCACCCCAGCCCGACGCTGTTGAGCCCCAGAACTGCCGGAGACGCCAGGAGCCAGGGCGCGGGTAACTCCCAGCAAGTGCTGTTACGGAAAGATGCCAGTCCGCAGGGGCCACGTTGCTCCCCAAAACACTTACTTGGACACCATCATCCGCAAGTTTGAAGGCCAGAGTAAGTGTGAGGTTTTGGGGTGTGGAGGAGACTCTGCAGTGTGGGTTGGATGGCAGGAGGGGCCAAACTCTTCACTAACTTCTGATGGGGTAAAAGGAAAGGGCAGGACTGTGGGGCTGAGAAGGGGGTATTTCTGAATACAAAATCTTTCATTTTGATGTCCCCAACACCTCCTCCATATGTTCTGTGTCTAGGCAGAATGCAGCTCTTCTTCTACCTCCCTATAGCAGTTTTCTTGGTGTCCCAAACCCTGGCCTCCCCTCTCAGTCACTCTCCACTTACCCCTCCAGACCATTCATGCTCTCCTAGAGGTTTGCTTGACTTCCTGCTTTTCACCCAAAGAGCAGGTCTGACTTCCTGGTCACAGTCCTGCTTTCTGGTCTGGACTCCCTCTACTGTTCCCAGAGTCCTGGGGTCTTCTCCCCACTCTACTGACCCTAGTTGTCCTGGTCTTCCCACATCCCCCAAGCCTAGCCCCCCCACCCTTACTTTTCTTCTCCCCCACACCCCTACTTTTCTCTTCTCCACCTCCTTCCCGCCCCTCTGTGCTCCCAGAAGGAATGACCTTCCCCCAGGACTCTTGGTCCTCCCACCCTCCCTATCCCTGACCTCCACCTTCCTCATTCTGGTCTCTGCCTGCTCCTGCATATAAACCCTCTCCTCAGCTACCGTCAGTCCCTATAATCTTCCTCTCCTGGCTACCCACTTCTGGCTGCCACAGTTTTGCTAACCTCTTACCTTCCACTCCAGGTCGGAAGTTCCTGATTGCCAATGCGCAGATGGAGAACTGTGCCATCATTTACTGCAACGATGGCTTCTGCGAACTCTTTGGCTACTCCCGTGTGGAGGTGATGCAGCGGCCCTGTACTTGTGATTTCCTCACGGGCCCGAACACTCCAAGCAGTGCTGTGTCCCGCTTGGCTCAGGCCCTGCTTGGGGCTGAAGAGTGCAAGGTGGACATCCTCTACTATCGAAAGGACGGTGAGACACAGTTGGGCCAAGGGTTCTACAGGCTATCTTTCTCATCTATTATGGGGTGTCCCGGGAGAAGGGTCTGACCTAGGAGCCAAAGAGCCTGGACAAATTCTATCCCTACTCTGGGCCTTAGCTTCATTGTTATTAGAGTGAGGCAATGAAAATTGCATGCTATGTCTTCTAAGGGTCTTGAGACTGGGCTGAGACAACTATTGGTACTGGTCTAGAACAGAGCCTCTTGCTCCACTTTCCCTCCCCCAGCTCCCAGCTACCTACTCTGTCACTGCCAGCCCCAGCTGTCAAGCAGCTAGGATGGAAATTAACCTTCCCTCATCTGCTCTGGGGATTAAGGGAGGAGTCAGTCCCCCAAGGTCTCTATGGCTAACCAGTGGGTAGGGGCTGTAGCTGGAAAAGAAGACTGAGTCTGGTGGTTTGGGAAGATAGTCAGGTTCGCTGTAACCTAGATGCCTCCCAGGCCTCCTAGGCTTGCCTAGACGGACTTTGTGTTTAAGTGTTGCCCAAGCCCTTGGAAAGTACAACAGAAACATAAGCTAAGGGATGGGGGCCAAAAGCTCAGCAGCCTTCGCATCTCCCTCAGTGGATGAGGGTATGGGACTACAACCAGAAACTGAGTCTCTTGGAAATCACCAGTGTCTCCCCCCAAAACTGGTCCTGCACCAGAATTACCTGGGGCATGTTTTGCAAAACATACCTTCCCTAGAGAGAGGCTGACTCAGAAGGTGCAAGGTAAAGCCAGGCAGGTGTATCTGGAAAAAAAAAAAAAAACCAAACAAACCTCCCCAGTGGTTCTGATTTGCTGCCAATTTTAAGAACCATTGGCTTAAATAACTCCCTTTATTTCCGGGTGTGGAGGGCTCTTGCCTCATTACAGGGGGCAACTGGAATCCCAAGTCTCTTGAACCCTCTGCCAGAGATGTTGATTTGGAGTAATCCTAAGAAAAAAAGGACTTCAACTCTCTCCATGCTTGGGAGCAGAAGTTTGGGGGAAAAAAACACCCAGAAGAGAGATGTTGCCCCCTGGGAAAAAGCATGAGTACAAACAGGGCAGGCACCTCTAGATTGGAACTAAGGGGTGCTAAGAGCCTAACTTCCAGAGCTTTGGTGTGTGCATGGAACATGACTATATGTGCCTGTGCCTGTTTGTGTGTGTGTGTGTGTGTATGCATGCCTGTGTGTCGTGGGTAGGTGTGTATGCATGCATGTATGCATGGATGTGTGTATGCATGTGTGAACATGTGTATATGCACATACATGTGCATGTGTGTATGCATGCATGTGTGTATATATGTGTGTGCATGTGTGTGACTATGTACATATGCATGCATGTAGGCATGCATGTAGGCATGTGCATATGCATGTGTGTATGTGTGTGTGTGTGCATGCATGTATGTATACATGTGTGTGTGTGTGTGTGTGTGTGTGTGTGTGTGTGTTTACAGGATTCTGAGGGCTTCTCAACTTGGATCTTGGCCACACCCCTGGCTGTTCCTTTCTGCTGCTAGCCAAGTGAGTTGCAGATGGGAAGTGCTGGGATAGAGGCAAAGAACAGGAGGCCTGGAAAGCATCTGGCTTAGGTTGGCTGTACTCACAGGGTTAATGGAGTCAGAATATTTTTAAAAGCTGTGACTTCACCTCTTCACATCATTGCAAGGAAAAGGTGACAGTCAGAGGAGTGAGAAGGGTCCCAGAGGAACAAGACGGGACAGCAGGAAGTGGAGGTGCCAAGATAGTACGTCCGTTCTGTTTCTTTCCTTGACCCTAGAGCTCTACATGCACCCCAGAGGGTGAGGAACAGTCATGGACTCCTGGGCTTCCAGGCCTCGTAGGTGTCTGGACAAAGGACAGAGTTTGAGACCAAATCTTGGCCCCTCAGATCAAGATTCGGGTTTTCAGAAGTCTGTCAAGGTTCGTTAGCTAACAGAAAGGATCCTGGGAACCTAGTCTTGGAGACTGGCTCTGGGTCAAAGGAGAAAATTTCCCACATATCTGATGCGCCACAGTTCCAGCCTGCATCCTTCTGCCTTCAGGCCTTCCTGGTCCTGTTGTTATCTAAGCCTCTGACCACCTGGACCATCCTGAATTGGCCTGAAACCAAGAAGAGAGCCCACATTGCCCTGTGGTGCTCAGATAATTTATGTCCACATTAACAGCCCACTCCTACCATGTGATTTTTAAATATGATTTAAAAACCATATTCCTGTGCATCGCACAGTTCTGCTGAAAGGCACCCTAACAGCCTTTCTTTCTTCCTCTCTGCCTCAACTCTGACATCAGGGCTTAGGGAAGGGGTCCCGAACATCTCCAACTGGTTTATTTATAATCTCCTCTTATTTTTGTTTTGTTTTGTTTTGCTTTGTTTTGTTTCGAGACATGGTCTCACTATGTAGCCTTGGCTGTCCTGGGACTCACTCTGTAGACCAGGCTGGACTCAAACTCAGAGATCCACTTACCTCTGACTCCAAAGCACTGGGATTGAAGATGGGCACCACCACCTCCTGGCTTCTTCTTTCCTTTTAAAAGGGTGGTCTACTGAAAAGTCGATCTCTATGTCCTCAGTCTATTCACAGAGCTACAGTTGTGTATCTGCAAGGTCACCTCCCTGTCAGAAAACCCTCAAAATCAAGGCCTTTCCCCCCTGCTTCCCTTTGTCAGGAAAAGAAAAATCCTAACAGCTGAGGGAGGGAGGCCATGGCGAGGCCAGAGCCAATAACTGTACTCAGATCCCTCACCCTTACCCTAACAGACACAGGTCAAAGGGCCTAGTCTGCCTACCTTCACCACATCCTACGCTCTGATGAGCCCAAACGAGAAGGACAGGGCTGTCCCCATTCTCCCTCCTGTGCTTTCCACGCACTAACCTACAAATGTTGGGATGGCAACACAGAGAGCAGCAGGATGCAGCTGCGTCCGGTAGCAGCATCATTCTCCTAAGGTCTCTCAGCCCAGAGCTAAGCGAGGTGCACATAAAGAGATAGGGACAGGGCAAGGGGTGCGGCATGGTGGTAAAGCATTTGTCTTGCATGCATGATATCCTGGGTTTCAACCTCAGACTCCCAAAAGGTAAAACTATGGGGGAGGGACATGAATTGAGAGAAACAAGATGAACATAGCCAAGGAGTGGAAGAACAGAAAGAAGTGGGGTGATCTAGGGGCCAGACAACTCCTCTGGATCAGAGGAGTATATGCTGAGAGGAACTTCTCGGAGGAAGAATCAGGCAGAGGCTGGCTGCTCCTCCAGGGACAGATGCTGGAATGCTGCCACTCCTCAATACAGTCAAGGACAATTCCCTCTTCTACTCAGCCAGTTGCTTGTGGGTTCTGAGTCACAGGTAAGGTGTAGGGAGAGAAAGCACTCCTGCTTTTTTCAAATCCTCTCATCTGCTGCCGCCGGCATGGTGGGTGGAACACGGGAAGTCACATGAGAACCCTACCAACTCCCCAGCTCTTACTAATACAAGGGTCCATCCCAGGACTGCGTCAGTGGGGTGCAACCGGTTGAAGATGGCCCTGGGAACCCCTAGAGGCACAGGAAGTCCAGAGCACCCGCACTTCTGCCCAGCTCTACTCCTCACATGGTATTAGGTTCATTTCCCCAGGGCCAGAGAGACTGAGAGCATAGTGTGGTCTTAGGGACTGGGCCCCAAGCTGGCCAGAGTCGTCACTCTATGAGCCCAGGAGTGGCTCAACAGGCAGGCAGTGTCTCTGGTGTGGATGTCTCCCCCGGGCCCAGGCAGCAGCTGGCAGATGGCTTCCTGGTGCCTGGGAGTCCAGGAATCTGATCCTGATCTAGGAGATTCCTGCTCCCAGGAGGAAAGTGGGAAGGAAGATGGGGGAGGGGAGGGGGAGAGAGAGGGGAGGGGGAAGGGGAAACAGCTGCACCCTAGCTTGGGAAGTTGAGTGCTAAGTATGGAGTCTGGTGAAAAGCAGTCCCAGTGGTCCCTACAGCGACAGTGTTCCTACCCCCACGGCTTGGATCCATTGTCCTTCCAGTCACTGGCTCTGTCATCAATCCCTGGGACAGGTGACACAGACCTAAACCTGCCCTCTGGAAAAGCAGCTTGGCTTTCCAATCTGCATGGTCACCTGAGCCTGCTGTCCCTGGGGATCTTGCCTTTCGGAACTGACACGTAACAATAGTTAGAGTGAATAGATACAGTACACCTGAGGGGTGCCTGCTCCCAGGCTGGACTCTGAGATAGGCAGCCTTGCGACTCAACATGACTCACCTGCCAGTGATGAGACCCTAGGGCAAAAGCAAGTAGTGTGGCCGGAGACATAAGGTGCCAACAGTTGGACCTAGGATGCTAAGAGCTTTATTCCATGGCCTTCTCCCTCTCTCTCTAGCCCCACCCCCTACCCTCTGTCTACTCATTGGCCACAGCCTCTGCTTGGACTTGCTATTCCAGCTCTATTTTCAAAAGTGAGACCTTTCCTCCCCCTCCCTGCCCCCGACCTCTTATCTGCAGAGAAACCAGGGGTCCTCACCCCGAGTCCCCTGCCAGCTCCAGCAAATCAGTTTCTCAGAACCCTCATTTTGCCTGCTCCCAGAGCCTTCTCAGGCCTAATGTGCCAATTGGCTCCATGCCCAGCACTTGATGTGTTCCTAGCAAGTTCCTTCCAACGGCAGGGGAAGCAGGCGTCTTTTGTGGGATGGCTATACGGGAGCTGAGCCTAGGGCCAGCCAGAGCTACAGGAGGATGGCATGCCCTCCCTCACCTCCCCACTTAATCCACCCCCCATCTGCTAAGCCTTAATTACCACAGAAGCAAACCTCAGAGCTAAGCCCTGAACTGAGGCCTGAGCACGGGCTTGGATCTGATGCTACACTATCTCCTAATGAGCTGCTCTGCCCTGTGGAGGCGGGGGGTGGGGGTGGCACCTGCTGGACAGCTTCACCTACCCTCTGCCAAATAACTCTGGTCACTGTCCAGTGGATGCCCTTCACTTGACCTTCACCAGGCCCTTCCTTAGCCACTGCAGGAAAGGGGTTCCTCAGTGACAGGCCCTATCCCTGCCAATGGGGTTTGCAGCCTCCAGCTTCCGCTGCCTGGTGGATGTGGTCCCCGTGAAGAATGAGGACGGGGCAGTCATCATGTTTATCCTCAATTTCGAGGACCTGGCCCAGCTCCTGGCCAAGAGCAGCAGCCGCAGCCTGACCCAACGGTTGTTGTCACATAGCTTCCTGGGTTCTGGTGAGTGCCGTCAGTGGGTAACAGCGGTGGGGAGGGGGTAAGGGAGATTCAAGGCCACCCTCCCCCCAAAGCCTTGGCTGCTCTGGCTCTAATCTTGACCCTGGTTTCAGAGGGCTCTCACAGCAGGCCGAGTGGACAGGGGCCTGGCCCAGGCAGGGGCAAGTACAGAACCATCAGCCAGATTCCGCAGTTCACACTCAACTTCGTGGAATTCAACCTGGAGAAGCACCGCTCAGGCTCCACCACGGAGATTGAGATCATCGCTCCCCACAAGGTGGTGGAGCGGACACAGAATGTCACTGAAAAAGTCACCCAGGTATGGGTCTGCGGGACAGGGGCAGTGGTGGGTTGTGTCAGACTCCCTGGGTCCCTTGGACCTCAGCTCTTCTGAGGTCGTGACTAAGTAGGGAGATGTGACTTGTCCAACCTGCCCCGCCCCCATACCCTCCACCCCCACACATCTTGGTCTGAGTCCTCAGCCTCCTCTTGTACAGCTTGAGTCTGACTCTTGAGACGTGAAGGCCTGCCCTAAAGCCACATCCCTGAGGCCTGAAATCAGCAGAGGCTGAGGTGAGCAAGGCCTGCGAGTACCTTCTAGGCCTGGAGATGCCGGGAAGAGAAAGCACACAGGTTACCTCGGGGCCTGCCTGTGGCTCTGCAATCACAAGGCAAGGGTGGCACAGAGGGTCAAGCCTGTGCAAAGACAAGGAGAGGAAGGAGGGATGGGATGAGCCTTGATGACCACGCCTCACCTCAGGATGCAAATAGAAAGCCTGGCAGAAGTGGGATAGGACTGGAACCTCTAATTCTAAATGTCCCTCCTGTGCATCTCCTATTTGGCAAATGTCCCCTACTGGATCCTCTGCTTCAGGCGACCACACAGTTCCTTCTAAGGGGCCTTATTCTTCCAGGGGGAATTGAATAGAACCCTGCTTGAGACTCGAGTCACCAAGATCCTTGGCTGAAGGACACCCCTACCTTTGGGCCTCAGAGCTATCATATACAGGAAAGAGTTAGATCGAATAGTCTCTGAGGACCCATTGACGTTAAGTAGTGCCAGCCCAGGAGACAGAAGGGGCTCTGTGAAGCCGTAGAGAAGAGCCTAGGGCACGCAAGGGACTGCAGAGGGGATGAGATGATCTTTTTTCCTGCCCCTTCTCATCTGAAGCATAGCCTGTGTCGGCACCAGCCACGGAGGAGACCATTTAGCCTCACAGACAGGATTAAGAAAAGGCCTGGCAGTGAGGAGAGCTCTGGTATCCTGGGGTGCGGCAACAGGACCTGCTTTGCAGCCGAGTTCAGCTGCCAGGGTTACTTTGGTGGGTCCTGACCAAAAGTGCACATGAACCCAGGGCTGACTGTGCAGTCAGGGCTGCATAGAAGGGTAGAGAAAAAAAATGAAAGAAAAAGAGGATCTGGGGTTGGGGATTTAGCTCAGTGGTAGAGCGCTTGCCTAGCAAGCGCAAGGCCCTGGGTTCGGTCCCCAGCTTCGAAAAAAAGAAAAGAAAAGAAAAAAAAAAAAAAAAAAAAAAAGAGGATCCAAGTCTGTGTGAGATCCCAAGTGGATCCCTGAGGAAGTAAATGATGAACAAGAGCTGAGCCCAGCAGAACACTGCGGCTCCCACTGAGGGGTCAGGCTGCCAGTTTGGTACCATTTTAGCGGAAATCAGTTCTTAGACGGATTTCCTTGGTCCTGTGATCCCATTCTCCTGATGATCTTGCCTGCAAGATCAGAGCCCAGCCCGACTGCTTTCCTTATAACAGCACTGAGGGTGGAGGAGTGCGCGGAGACGTTCAATCCCCCCTTGATCCATCCTTATCCGAACAGTGTCAAAGTCGGACAGTGGCGTCGGGAAAGTCAGGAACAGTGGTTCTCAACCTGTGGGTCGCGACCCCTTGGGGGGGGAAATCACATATCAGACATCCTAAGTATCAAACACGTACCTTAGGATTTCTAACAATCACAAAATTACAGTTAGGGAGTAGTGATGAAAGAATGTTATGGTTGGGGAGGGAGGCTCACTAAAACATGAGGAGCCGTATTAAAGAGTTGTGGCATTAGGAAGGTTGAGGACCAAATAAATAAATAAATAATAAAACTTTTAAAAAGGAAGGTTGAGGACCACTGCCCTAGAAGCAGACAGATACATCCTGCTTAACCACATTCCAATGCCGTTTGTTGTCCATCCTACCCACGAGGGACCAGGGGCTCACAGGTCACTAGGCTTGCCTTGAGGCACAGAAGGAACAAATAGAAACCCTGGAGTTTAGCTCGGGTGTCTGGCTTCAAAACCACATGCCCTTCCTGATACCCCGGCCGCTTTGCTTCCTGTTAGGCAGCTGGGATTGTCGGTCTGTCTTAGCAACCGCCCATTGCTACAGTCTCGGAGGCACCAGGACGAACGGACGGAGGTGACTCATCAGTGGTGTAGATGGAGCTCCGTGGAGCCCAGGGCGTGTTGAGTTTCCAGACGGAGGACTGAGCCAGGGAGGAGCCTCATGGGCCCTCAGGAAGAAAGACTGTACTGGAAGTGACTTGTTCCCATCAAGATTCCCAAACTTCAGCCCCAGCTAGCTCAGTGGTAGAGCACTTGTTCACCATGTGTAATAAGGCCCTAGTTTTAACCCTTAGCACTAAGACAGACAAGTAAGCAAGCACCAGTGGCCACTCAAAGCCTATCGAAGACAACCAGCCCAGCAAACTGGCTCAGCCCAGGCTCTTCCTTATATTTTTGATTGTGAGCCCAGCCTTTAACGGCTGAGCCACTCTCCAGCCCCAGGCTCTCCCTTAAAACATAGGCCTGGTCCTACTCACCCCAAGAAGAGTTGTTTCTGAAAAAGCTTGTGTGCTTCCAGGGATCAACCATGTGGCAGAGCCCTGCTCGCTTGCGCTCTCTCTCTCTCTCTCTCTCTCTCTCTCTCTCTCTCTCTCTCTCTCTCTCTCTGTCTCTCCCTCTCTCCCTCTCCCTCCCTCTCCTCTCTCTCTCCCTCTCTCCCTCTCTCCCCCTCTCCCTCCCCCTCTCCCCCCCCCTCCCCCTCCTCTCTCTCTCTCTCTCTCTCTCTCTCTCTCTCTGCCCCACCCACTCCTGACATACCTGTCCCTCATGTACCCTTCCTTTGTCCCTCTACCTTTCATGACTTTGTGACAGCTCTCCTCCTCAATTCTCCCCATAGACCTGTCTTACTAGCCCTGGCCGTCCCCACTGACCGCCCATGGCTTCCACCCCAGGTCCTGTCCCTAGGTGCAGACGTGCTGCCAGAGTACAAGCTACAAGCACCGCGTATCCACCGAGGCACCATTCTGCACTACAGCCCCTTCAAGGCCGTGTGGGACTGGCTCATCTTGCTCTTAGTCATCTATACAGCGGTCTTCACGCCCTACTCTGCCGCCTTTCTACTCAGCGATCAGGACGAATCACAGCGCGGTACCTGTGGCTATACCTGCAGCCCGCTCACCGTGGTGGACCTCATCGTGGATATCATGTTTGTCGTGGACATCGTCATCAACTTCCGAACCACCTACGTCAACACTAATGATGAGGTGGTCAGCCACCCACGACGCATCGCTGTCCACTATTTCAAGGGCTGGTTCCTCATTGACATGGTGGCTGCCATCCCCTTTGACCTGCTTATCTTCCGCACTGGCTCAGATGAGGTGAGCACATGTGACCCATGCCTGCAGCCGTGCTGGACCCTCCCTGCCTCATAGCTGTGATGCACATCACTGACACAGACAGCCAATGGAAGCAGAGGGGGCTCAGACATCTGCCAAACAGGGAAAAACTATATGCCTGTAGACCTGGGGACCATCCCTCCACCCATCTCTCTAAGTAAGTCCAATTAGAGGATTAGGCTGCCAGTTGGTCTAGAATTCTGCCCTCTGTGGCACGCACGTAGTATAATCCCAACTCCTTATGTTACCTTCTGTGCCATTGTCACCGAGGAGTTAGAAAGGGGACACACAGGCTGCATGTGCATACACCTGTGGATCCCCACGTCTCTTCTTGCCTCGACACTTCTCTACCCCCGCTCTGCTTCCTGTGGGTAATGTGAGAACGTTTTCATGCTATTTGCTCTTCAGGGTTCCCAACCACTGTCACCCTGCCTGTCCGACATACTACTCCTACATACAACTCCTACACACAATTCCTACATACTACTCCTACATACTACTCCTACATACAACTCCTACATACTACTCCTACATACTACTCCTACATACTACTCCTACATACTACTCCTACATACTACTCCTACATACTACTCCTACATACTACTCCTACATACTACTCCTACATACTACTCCTACATACTACTCCTACATACTACTCCTACATACTACTCCTACATACAACTCCTACATACTACTCCTACATACTACTCCTACATACAACTCCTACATACCTCCTACATACCACTCCTACATACCACTCCTACATACTACCCCACATACAACCCCCATACAACCCCACATACAACCCCACATACTACCCCATACAACCCCCATAACCCCACATACCACCCCACATACCACCCTACATACCACCCCCATACAACCCCACATACCACCCCATACACACCACCCCACATACCACCCCTACACAACCCCACATACACCCCACATACAACCCCTACATACCACCCCATACAACCCCATATACAACCCCACATACCACTCCCATACACCACCCCACATACCACCCCACATACAACCCCCACATACCACCCCACACACAACCCCACATACTACCCCACACATACTACTCCCCAAGACACACCCCACATACAACCCCACATACTACTCCCACATACCCCCACATACAACCCCACATACCACCCCACATACCACTCCCACATACCACTCCCACATACAACCCCACACACCCCCACACACTACCCCACATACAACCCCACATACTACCCCCACATACTCCCCACACACCACTCCCACATACTACCCCACACAACCCCTACACACTACTCCCACATACCACTCCTACATACCACCCCCTACATACTACCCCACATACAACCCCACACAACCCTGCATACAACCCCACATACTACTCCCACATACAACCCCACATACAACCCCTACATACAACTCCTACATACTACTCCCACATACTACCCCTACATACCACTCCCACATACTACTCCTACATACAACCCCACACACTACTCCCACACACTCCCTACATACCACTCCTACACACAACCCCACATACTACTCCCACATACTACCCTACATACTACTCCTACATACTACTCCCCACATACAACTCCCACATACAACCCCACATACAACTCCCACATACTACTCCTACATACAACTCCTACATACAATTCCTACATACAACTCCTACATACAACTCCTACATACAACTCCTACATACTACTCCTACATACTACTCCTACATACTACTCCTACATACTACTCCTACATACCACTCCTACATACAACTCTGGACCATTTTCAAGTCTGCTCCTTTCCCCTCTGCTCCCACTGCCTACACTGAGACCTTCCGTTTCGCCCTCATAACTTCCCATAGCCCTTGGAGTTAAAACCAAGATCTTCACGGGTCTTCACGCCCACTAGAGCTGCCATACACACCTCCCCAGACTCCTTTCTCATTGTCTGTCACCTCCTACTCTTCAGGTGCAAGGGTCCCAGTTGATTTCCATACCATTTCATGCCTCTATGTTTCTGTGGTCCTGTACCAAGAGCACCCCTTCCTCCTTCCTCCTGCTTGCCTGGAGAACTAGCTTCATTCTTCTTTTAATCTTTAAGATTTATTTATTTTATATATGTGAGTACACTTGTCGCTATCTTCAGACATACCAGAAGAAGATATCAGATCCCATTACAGATGGTTGTGAGCCACCATGTGGGTGCTGGGAATTGAACTCAGGACCCCTGGAAGAACAGTCAGTGCTCTTAACCACTGAGCCATCTCTCCAGACCCCTAGCTTCATTCTTTTTTTTTCTTTTCTTTCTTTCTTTTTTTTTTCGGAGCTGGGGACCGAACCCAGGGCCTTGCGCTTGCTAGGCAAGCGCTCTACCACTGAGCTAAATCCCCAACCCCCCTAGCTTCATTCTCAATGACGTACTCTATGTCATCTCTATGAAGCCTTCCCTGACCTACATTTGCAGACTTGACCTCTCCTTCCTTCTTGCTCCCATGCGATTTCTCTCCTAGCAGCCAGAATGCTGCTACACTTTGCCTGAGAAGTCCTTGAGCCTCTTACATCCCATGGCCAAGTGCCTGCTATTTCCTGAGTGTTTGTGGAATGACTGTGTGGTAACAAATACAAAAGAACAGACATAAGCCTGAATATACCCTTTCAAGAGCTGACTTTCTCCACCTTTCTCTGCCCCTAGACCACCACCTTGATTGGGTTACTGAAGACGGCGCGCCTCCTGCGGCTGGTGCGCGTGGCCCGGAAGCTGGACCGCTATTCTGAATACGGGGCCGCGGTACTCTTCCTGCTCATGTGTACTTTCGCGCTCATTGCGCACTGGCTGGCCTGTATCTGGTACGCCATCGGCAACGTGGAGCGACCCTACTTGGAGCCCAAGATTGGCTGGCTGGACAGCCTGGGTGCACAGCTTGGCAAGCACTATAATGGCAGCGACCCAGCCTCGGGACCCTCTGTCCAGGACAAGTATGTCACCGCCCTCTACTTCACCTTCAGCAGCCTTACCAGTGTGGGCTTCGGCAACGTGTCACCCAACACCAACTCTGAGAAGGTCTTCTCTATCTGCGTCATGCTCATTGGCTGTGAGTGGGACCTTGGGCTGTACAGGGTACTTCATGTGTAAGGCATGCAGACTTGTGTATAGGTGCGTACCACTCATATACAGATTTTAGCAACTGTTTAGACATTGCTTTAGGCCGAGCCATTTGCAGGACACAAAGGGCCTTTGTTTAAAAATTATTTTTAAAATTTAGATGGTGACCAGGCAGTAGTGGCACACGCCTTTAGTCCCAACACTTGGGAGACAGAAGCATACAGATCTCCGAGTTTGAGGCCAGCCTGGTCTACAGAGCTAGTTCCGGGAGAGTCAGGGCTACAAAGAGGCCTTGTCTCAAGAACAACAAACAAAAATATTTAGATGGCAACAGTTAAGAAATAACCTGGGTTCTTAGCACAGACCACATGCCATGAGGCCGGCTGGCTCTGCCAGCCACTCCTTGGAACAAGGCACAGAAGTCCAAGTCAAATTCTCTATGGAGCCCAGTTTCCAGAGGAGAAGCCAAAGGGCTTAACCTGCTAGAGACCCACAGCTAGGAGGTCTCTAGCCCCAAGGCCAGCCCAAGGGTCAGCTAGAAGACTGGGAGCTCACTGTCTCTGCACAGAACTTCCTGCCTCCTGAAACACCTGGTTTAAGAACTCTAGGGGTGGTGGGGAAATTTACACATTAGGCTGTCATGTTCAGAGTATTTAGAAAAGCAAAAACAAGAAAAGGGAAGGGGGAGCGTGAAAAGGAGAGACAGAGAGTTTTCCTTGTATTATATTTTTGCTACTTGAAGGCGAAAACAAACCTGAATCTCAAAACAAAACAAAACACCATCGCCCTAGTTCTTTCCTCAAAGAAGTCTAGCCTGTAAGCCGGAAAGAAGCCTAGGGGCACAAGCAGGACGAGAAGGGCAGGGGAGCCCAGGGGCTTTTGTCCCTCGTGTATGCTAGTGCTGTCTTTGGCGCTTCTGCTATCACCGTGGAGAGAGAGGGGTCCTTCCCTGGGGTCCTGCCGAGGCTGTGAGGCTGGGAGTCACCCGGGAACTCCTCATTCCCATCTCGCCCCGCCCCCAGCCCTTATGTACGCCAGCATCTTTGGCAACGTGTCGGCCATCATCCAACGCCTGTACTCGGGCACTGCCCGCTACCACACGCAGATGCTGCGTGTCAAGGAGTTCATCCGCTTCCACCAGATCCCCAACCCACTGCGGCAGCGCCTGGAAGAGTATTTCCAGCACGCCTGGTCCTACACCAACGGCATTGACATGAACGCGGTGAGCCCTGCGGCCCTGATGGGGAGTGGGTGAGCTGCCCGACTCATGACCTGGGGGAGATCCAGGGCCCGGTGCAGTCTGCCCCTGCTCCCCACCCCTTTACCCTTACACAATGCCCACGGCCCTAGCTGTGCCCGGAGGGACTCGCCATACCCCCCTCCCGCAGGTGCTGAAGGGCTTCCCTGAGTGCCTGCAGGCGGACATCTGCCTGCACCTGCACCGCGCTCTGCTGCAGCACTGCCCCGCCTTCCGGGGCGCCAGCAAGGGGTGCCTGCGCGCGCTCGCGGTCAAGTTCAAGACCACGCACGCGCCGCCTGGGGACACGCTGGTGCACCTGGGCGACGTGCTCTCCACGCTCTACTTCATCTCCCGCGGCTCCATCGAGATCCTGCGCGATGATGTGGTCGTGGCCATTCTAGGTGGGTCAGGTAGGGATGACCAAGGGGCTTGAGGCTGGAGAGGCCCTACCGGGTCGCCTTCAACCTAATGAGTATCCTTAACGGCACTGTTGCTCAGATTTCTGGACGTTTCCAGGTAGTAGTGACTCATGTCTTCAGTCCCAGCATTCAGCAGGGAGATCTCTAAGTTCAAGGCCAGCCTGGTCTACAGAGTGAGTTCCAGGACAGCCAGAGCTACACGGAGAAACCAAACGAAAACAAAAAATCATTTACTTACTCATTGGGCAGGACCACCTCAGGAAGATCACAGAACAACTTGGCTGTCCCTTCTACCATATCGGTTCTGACCATCACACTAGGTTGTCAGGGTCACAAGCCCTTCAATTTACTAAGTCTTGCTAGCCCCAGAGTTTTAAATCTAGCTCAAAGAATCCTTAATCCAGTTCTCTGCCTGTCATGTAACTTTCAACAAGTCATTTGACTTCAAGTACCTCAGGATCCTCTCTTCTATTTGCATCTTCCTTGCCCTTGACTTCAGACATGTTGGATCCTGGTCTCCATGACCTGGTTCTCTCCCAGCCGGCTCTGCCCACCTTTCTCCATCGTCCTGTCCTCAATGGCTGGTCACCTGACGCTGGCATTCTGCTTTCTTCTCACTTCACAGCCTCACCTGGGCCAGCCCCTTGCTCCCACAACCTGAGCCACAAGGACCCTCAGAGCTGTGCTCTGGCCCCAGTATCTCCTTAGATTGAAACAGGCATAGTGCTGGGAATGTGACTCAGTACAGTGCTTGCCTAGAATGCTGGAAGGCCTGGACGCAATCTCCAGAACTATGTTAATCAGGCATGGTGATACACACTCAAAGCTAACCTGGGCTCTAAGAGAGCCTGTCAAGATAGATAGATAGATGGATAGATAGATAGATAGATAGATAGATAGATAGATAGATAGATACATAGATACATAGATACATAGATACATAGATAGATACATAGATAGATACATAGATAGATACATAGATACATAGATAGATACATAAATAGATACGTAGATACATAGACAGATGCATAGTTAGGCCCATAGATAGATAGTTGAATAGATTGACTGACTGACTCACTGACTGACATTGATTTTAAAAAGTCAAACCAAGTGCAATAGATTCCAACTTGACACCATTACTTTCCCTCAAAGGCAGCCTTGTCCCCTGCCCTTCCACTGTCTGGGCTGAAGCCAACTGCAGGAACATTCTGCCAGTTCATGGTCCTTTGCTCCCATCCAGTCATGTGCAGAGCACTATGCTTCCCTTACTGATAGATTTGCTTTCCATGCCAGCCTCCACTGGTCTGGCCCTCCTAGGTAGGTGTCAGGAGCTCCCTTCCTGAGGCCTCACATTAGGCACATGCTCAGTGCTCCCGTCTCCCAACAGTCAACAGTTACACATCTGCACAGATTCCTCATCCACTCAGAACCCTTTGCTAGGTCCCTATGGCCCGTGGGACAAAGGTAAAGCCTTGGCTTCACCCATCCGTGTGACTCTGTGAGTCCTGTCTCTCTCCCCTGGTACTCCGTGCTCCAGCTAGACAGCTGTTTCTCATCAGCCTGTGACTCCCGTCTTCTGTCACGCTGCCATTTTGTCTTCAGAGCTCACCCCGCAGCTGTCAGGCAGACACGGACATTCTCCAGTCTGGCCTGCAGCATGGACTCCTCTGTGAGTCCTTTCCTTTCACCTAAGCCACATAACAAATGCCACCCACATGGGAGGATAATTAATATTAATAATTAAGAAGCTGGTCCAATTTAAGTTCCAGAGGGAGATAAGAAATCCTCTCATCTTGTCCTGAGTAGAAAGAGACATCAGATAATTGTTCATGTGTTAAAAAAATGAAGGTCGCTATTACATTACCTGGATATCAAGGCTCAGAATTTCATGTGTGACCCTGGCAGGTCTCTTCTTTCTCTGAGCCCCAGTCGCCTCTTGTACAGGGTTGATTTTTCATCTTGTTCTCCTGGCGGCATATGCCTATCCCCCCTCTAACCCTCTCTGCTGAACTATTAGTGTCCCTTGAACAGTGTCACAAGGCTGAGAAGGCTGGGCTTTCCTGGGGACAGTAGGAGTCAAAGAAACCATGGTCTGTGGCACTCGTGACTCTGGCCTCTTTTTCTCCAGCCTCGACTATGCAGGAACAACCACATGCCCAAATTCCCCTCCTCCTGGGGCCTGGTCCTTCTCCTGGAATTTTATTCTTTGTATCTCTTGTCCTAACTGTGCTAGGCAGTGGGAGCCCCTCCCTCTTTCATGGCCCAGAGCTCTTGGTTGCATTTGCTTTCAAGATTCATTTACTCTGTAACCTTGACAACCTAAGTACCTGTCTATTAGGGATTTGAGGGACCCCTTGTGGGAGAGTCTCTCACTCATGTTTATATCCTGTTGCCCGCATAGCTCCTGCCTCTGCAGGGACCTAATGCTTGCATCTGCTAACTTGGCTATCTACCCTGTGCCTACCCTGTGACCTCCATCTCCTCTTATGTCTTTCGTTGATGCACTCTGGGGTCTCTGGCTTTGAGGGATACTTTTTCAAGCATGGCCACCTCTGTCCCTGCAAACAGTCCAGTGGAGTAGGTGACATTGTTATGCGCATTTGAGGGTCGAAGACATTCGAAGACAGGGGAGGTAGCTTCCCAGGGTTGCCCTGCTGGGGCAAACTGGTTCCATGTTTGTACAACAGAGATTAAGGAAACCAAGAAACAGAAGCTCCAGGTCCTATCCAGGGAAGCTGGAAGCTTTCGTCCTTGGGTCCTCTGTCCCCTGCTTCATAGTGTCAATGGGTCAAGGGGAACAGAAGGAAATTGAGCAAGGAACTTTTAGTGTTCCTGACTGCCTACTATCCCCTGGCCAGAGTGGGAACTATACTAAAGGACATAGGCCAACCAAAGGATATTCTGGTGGAAGGTGGTTCTGAGGGGCTAAGACAAAAAGAGAACCCATGTCCTCAGGACAGAAGCAGCTCTGAGGGAATGTTTTGTGGAACTAAGGACTGATGAAGGCCTCCCTCATCCTCCTCTCCATGAAAGCCAGCACATGCAGCCCTGTCCTCAGAGGGACCCCCTCAGCACCAGGCCCCAGCTCTGTGGGATCTCCGAGGTGGGAGGTAGGAAGATCACAGTCAAGGGGTCCTGAGAGAAAGTCTTCATTAAGGGGGCCAGGCCCTGGAGGAACTGCCATCTCTCTGGTTGGCAGGGAAGAATGACATCTTTGGGGAGCCTGCCAGTCTTCATGCCAGGCCAGGCAAATCTAGCGCAGATGTGCGCGCCTTGACCTACTGTGACCTGCATAAGATCCATCGAGCAGACCTGCTGGAGGTGCTGGACATGTACCCTGCCTTTGCAGACACCTTCTGGAATAAGCTGGAGGTCACCTTCAACCTGCGGGACGTGAGTCTGGGCCTGTGGGCCGGGGTGGTGGTGGGTCACAGAGGGTTGGTTGTGGAGAGCACCCAGTCAGCCTGCTAAGGACTTGATCTGCCTGGCCTAAGGGGACTCGTTTGACTGCTGCCTCTTCCCTCTAACCCCTTGTGGGTTCTTTGCTGAGATGCTCCTGTACCGCTATGCATAAACATAGCAGTAACCACGGTGAAGGCTTCCATTTAATGAGCAGCTACTGTGAGCTAAATCCTGGGCTTCTTTTATGTTGTTTTAGTCTTGTCCTTTGCACGTGGTTCTCCTTATGGCCATTATCTTAATGAATAAACCGACCACCAGAGAGGGTAAGTTAATTGGCCGGAGCCATATGGTTAGTAAAAGGCAGAGCCAAAATGTGGATTCAAATGGTCTGGCTTTAAAATCCAGGCTTTTCCATCACATGGCACTAAGCTGTGACGATGGGACCTGACACCAGAGGCCCCCTGGTGCCAGGCATGGGGATACGGCTGTCCCTTAAGTTTATTACTCAGCCACCCAGGAGAAATAAAGGGCCATTCATTTAAAGAGGTAAAGAAGACACAAGGGCACATAAGCACCGGCCAATTTCTGGTGGACTGAGGGTTCCAGACCCAGTGTTCACCAAGAGGTACTTACTTACGGGCGCATGCCGGGGTGTGGGCCACCAGGACACTGGAGAAAAGGTAGTGGGGGAGGAGTTTTGCCATCTACCCTCAAGGCTTGCTGTTCATAAAATCATCTCCAAAGACTTTTCTGGGGGATTCTACTTGGTTACGTGGGTAAGTTCATCACCTCCAAGTCTGTTTACCTACCTGAGAGCCTCGTAGGAGAGAGCCTGAAGCAAGCTGCGGAGTTCCCCTGGGGTGTCTAGATGCCTGTTTCTACTTTTTCACCCAGTTGTTACAAGGGCCACAGAGGGGAGCTTGGGGACAGGGAGGAACAAAGAAAGAGACCCTGTCCTAGCTTTGGTCCCTGTCACTTGTTGCTCTTGTTCCCTACAAGGCAGATGGGGGTCTCCAGTCAACACCCCGACAGGCCCCAGGCCACCAAGACCCCCAAGGCTTCTTCCTCAATGACAGTCAGTCAGGTGAGTCCAGCCAGCCTACCCTTTAACTCCTTCTAGTGTCTCCACTATTCTGTCTCAGCCACTCAGTGATAAGAAAAGATTCTTCCTTGGGCAAAGAGAGAGAAGCCTTTATCTTTGTCCCTAGTCCTGCTGGCCTGTGTCCAATGAGTCAGAGAGGGAGAGCTTACTGGTTGCTGGGTGCTTTTTTCGGGGGTGGGGACTAGCTGAGTGCCTGAGGTTCTATATCAAGGTAGCAGGATCAGCCTCAGAACTGGCTGGAGGCATGTTTTAAAAAAAAAAAAAAAAAAAAAAAAAAAGGTAGCAGGCGATCCCTACCCCTGTCCAGGTCTCAGCTCTAGGAACAATGAGATCAGAACTAGACATCCCCACCCTGACCACTCCATAAGCCGAGGCTCCCAGCTCTTCTCCCACGGATAGCCCAGTTGGGTCCTGAAAGCCCCGTAAGAACAGGACCTTGTCTTCAGGGCACCAAGGCAAGGAGAACCACTCCTTATACCTAGTTCCCGAGGCAAGTAGGGGGAGCACGTGGGCTCTAGTGAGAAGGGGCAGTCTGTGGAATCAGATGTAGCAAAGGTTGTCCCCTTCTTTCCTGAAGGTGCTGCCCCTTCCTTGAGCATTTCAGACACATCCGCACTTTGGCCTGAATTGCTACAGCAAATGCCCCCAAGTCCCCCAAACCCACGACAGGACCTGGATTGCTGGCCTCGGGAGCTAGGCTTTAAGTTAGAACAGCTCCAAGCCCAGATGAACAGGTGAGGACCTCCCTGGCCAGGGTGGGCAGCTGCAAAGGAGTCAGCTGGGGGTAGGCGCCGCCTCCTGGTAGTTTAGGGGCATCGCTGGGTGCCTGGTTGGGTTTTAGAATGGCATCCATTTAGGGTAGGTTTCTAATTCTATGTTGCTGAGCATAACACTTAGTGTCTTCCTCCAGCAAACCTTAGAATATACTAAGGAAGCTTCTTCGGGTGTGTGTGTGGGGGGGGAGAAATACATCCATGTGCAGGAACAAATTCCAGAGGTTCTTGGGAAGGGGAATTGCCTGTGGATGGCATAGGGAGGGCTTGAAGGCAAGGAGGGTTTCCAATCAGAGCTGTGTAACTCACAAGTTAGAGGGTGAGCAAGCTATGAGCCTAACAGCTTGGTGCCTCAATTTCACCATACTATAAAATGGGTACAATTAGAAAATACCTCCATTAAAGCATCATTAAGACTGAATGTGGAATGCACCATGCCTAGTCATGAAAGACGGTATATGCTAAGGGAAATTTGGGCAAAGGCTGTGTGGATCCTAGTGGGAAAATATCGCTTCAGGTAGGCCCTGGGTTACAATTTCACTCAACAGGAAGAGGTCAGGTCACAAAAGTGAGAGGGATCTTTGACCTCTGAGCTGCTCTCAGAACCCCGACTTTGACCATGGTGCTTTGGCAGATTGGAGTCCCGAGTGTCATCAGACCTCAGCCGCATCCTACAGCTGCTTCAGCACCCGCAGGGTCGCCCCAGCTACATCTTGGGAGCCTCTGCCTCCAGTGACCTGGCCTCGTTTCCTGAAACTTCAGTGACTCGGAGTTCAGAGTCTACGCTTCTGGTGGGACATGTGCCCTCTGCGCAGGTGAGAGGTGACGGGATCCCCAGGGTTTCCCTGAAAGTAACTGCGTGATTCCCTGACCCTCAACTCAGCCTCAGTGTGTCTGTGGTAGGATGAGGAACTGCGTCTTCTGCTGCTAGTTTTATCATTTACATTGCCTGACAGGACAGCCTAGACTACATCCCCTGACGGGGCAGCCTAGACTACATCCCCTGACGGGGCAGCCTAGACCAGTGCTGGCAGAGCCCTCACAGTGGTCACAGACTTCACAGCTCAGAGAGATTCGATAGGACCCTCAGGTTCCCTTAGGTTCCCTCAGGAGGAGTTCCCAGTTCCCTGAGGATAAGGAGCAGGCAGAGCTCTTTCCCGTTCCCATCCCAGAGGCTGAAGCGGATCCGTATCCAGCTTAGGGGCTGGGAGAGGTGGCTCGGTTGGGAGAGTGCTTTCCATGCAAGTGTGAGAACCCGAGTTCCCCCGCCACCCGTGTTAAAAGCTGGGCATGGTACTGTACACTTGTAATTTCAAGGCTGATCAGGTAAAGACAAGTGGTCAGCCAGTCTAGCCTAGTTGACAAGCCCTAGGTCCTTGTGAGAGACCCTGTCACAAAAGCAAGGCAGATGTCCCCTGAGCAACATCTGAGACTGACCTCTGGCTTCTACATGTACATGCACTGGTGGACGCGCGCACACATATACAAACACACACATAGACACACACATTCATGCACAAAATGAAAATATATCCAGCCTGACCGGAAGTAGGGTAGGGCTCTGCACACAATATACTCTTTACTTTTCTCTTTCTCCCAGACCCTAAGCTACGGTGACTTGGACGACCATATTCAGACACCCAGGAATTTCTCCCCCAGGACACCTCACGTGGCCATGGCAATGGACAAAACTCTGGTGCCATCCTCAGAACAAGAGCAACCTGGGGGTCTCCTGTCACCTCTAGCCTCACCTCTGCGTCCCCTGGAAGTACAGGGACTGGGTGGTTCCCGCTTCCCCTCCCTCCCTGAACACCTCAGCTCAGTTCCCAAGCAGCTAGAGTTCCAGAGACACGGTTCCGATCCTGGATTCACAAGGAGTTAGGGCCTTTAGACCCCAGGGTAAAGGCTACCATGAGGGAATTTAAGTACGGTGAGGTGAGAGTTAAGCCCCCTTCGGGGGAGGGCCAGACAGCTCTCCCATAAAACTCTGAAAACCATTTCCTCAGAGAAACTGTAGACTGCTGAGCCAGGTGACCAGGACGGTCTGAGCAAAGAGGCTCAGGACTTGGCCCGGGCTCCTTGGGACCCCTGTAGTCAGCAAGCCAGGCAGAGGGTTGCTCAGAGGTAGCTTACAGGATGCCAGTGGAGAAGACAGATGCTTCAGATCTCCGGGAGAATCTTGCTTGGGGCCGCATGTGGTCGCCTCCCAACTCAGAACCACCCACTGCCTCAAAAGCCCAGACCCAAGGCCAGGTTTGACCAGACCTTTACCAAAAGCCTCTATCTAATATGGCTGGAATTAGAGGTGTCCTCTGTGGTGGACATAAAAGACAGGGAGCTGCAGCCCTCAGCCCCTCTTCCCCTGAGACTCTCATAACAGTCTCTGGGACATGCAGACATAGCTAATAAAGTCTTGAACATTTCATGTTGGGTTAGATGTGTAATTTTCCTAGATATCCTCAGGTCTGTGCTTATGCTGAGGCCTTCTCCAAACCCTTCCCACATCCAGTCTGTTGGAGACGTGAGGGTTGTCTCAGCTGAGCTCAGGGTTTCCGAAGCCTGAAGGGAAACAGATTCGGCCTAAGTGTTCATAGAGAATCATGGCCACTTTCGGTGTTTGTTCAGCACTCCACCATTCTGTCCTGCACATAGCTGTTCTTAACCTTCGAAAGAGCCTTAGGAAGTCGGTTTTACTGTCCTCATGAGAGGTCTCGGGTCGGTAGCAGAGAGTCTGTGGCACTTAGCAGAGCGTGAGCAAGCCTTCCGGGCATGTCAGTATTTGCTTTCTGGCGATATGTATGTGAATGTGTGCTGGTTGGAAAAACATGTGCACCCCCATATGTAAATGATATTTCAATAAAAAGGTAAACTTAGCACACTAGAAAAAGGAGAACACAGTTTCAATCCATGCCACCTCGCTCGAGAAACCTGTTAAAGCATCATTGCTTCTCAGAAAGTGCAAATCCATCCCCCGAGTCCATTTTTCCTTCCCTTTGCGATTTCTGTTTGGTGCCTCAGAGTCTGTCTGTGAGTATACACGCACACGTTCACAAGTGTTTACACGAACTAAAACGTTCACTCTTTGTACCCTTAGTGAAACTTCAACGCTAATTCAAAGCAACATGTGGGGGCTGGCAGGATGGCTCAGTGGATAAAACGCTTGAGGACCTGAACTCTACCCCCACCCCCAAAACCTAATAAAAGTCCCTGCAGTGATGGTGTGTACTTGCAAGCCTAGCACTGGGGTGGGGGTGGGAGGCTAAGACAGCAGGATCCCTGAGATTCACTGGCCAGCCATTCTATCCTAATTAGTGAACTCGAGGTCAAAGGGAGTCACTGTCTCAAAGGAGGTGGGTAGCATTCCTGAGAACAGCACCTACGGTTACCCTCTGGCTTCAGCATGCACACACACATATGTACACATAAACACATGTATGTGTACCTTCTCACATACCTGCACACAATTTTTTTTAAAAGTAGCTCATGCCTGTAAATGCAGCACTGCAGAATCTGAGGGAGAACAGGCATGGGTAGCAGCCCAGGAGCCAGAACAACGTACTAAGATAATCCAACCCACACAACTGCAGACATTAGCAAGGATCTGTCAATCATAATCTTAACTGGAAATACCCTGAACTCACCAACGAACATTTAAAAACCAAGAGCGGACTGTCTGTTGCCTCAAAACAAAACAAAGCAACCCAAAACCACTTCAATGGCAAAGACACCTACAGACTGGTAATCACAGGATAAAAGTCAGTCTGTCAACCAAATGGTCACATTGTATCTACAGCCAGAAAGCAGAGAGGGATGGGCGCCCACACTCAGGGCATCCCAGACCGTGGGATGGAATCGCCCACAGTTAAGATGAGCCTCCAACAAACCCAATCTGAATAATCCCTTCCTCGCATTCTCCAAAGCTTGTTAGCGACTCCAGAGTCTTTCAAGTCAGGAATCGTCACAGGACATCAACAGATTCCAAAGAAATTCAGAGGACCATTAGGAATCCCTTTCGAGTTTATACTCTATGCCTGAAAAAAAAAAGTCTAGAAAAAAGCGGGTGAGTTCCTATACATATATAACCTACAAAATTAAATCAAGAGAATGCTAGCAGTTTAATCAGATCCATAGCAAGCAACAAGTGAAGCATTACTGAGCCAGGAAATGCCCAGGACTGGATGGATTCATTGCCAAAGTCTACCCACCTCTAAAAAAGACCTGTTGCATAAAATACAAAGACCTCTACTAAGACCATCCTGCAAAGTCATTATTAACCCACTGAGAAATCAGAAATGGTGTAACCAATAGAAAACCATGGACCAACTTTCCTGATAAGCACAGAAACAAACTTTTCAATAAAATACATACCTAGACATCCAGTTATTTTTAAAAAATTTTTTTTACTATTTTGAAACATTCTCAACTTGCTCAGACTGCCTCTAACTGGCTCTGTAGCCCAGGATGACAGTGACTTTCTGATCCTCCTAACTCTACTTCCCAAGAGCTGGGTTAGAGGTCTGCAACACCGGGGTAGACTCTTTGTATTTAAAAAAAAAAAAAAAAAAAAAAAGTGCAGAGTAGACATGCTCATACAGGTGGCCATTACTAAAAGATGGTTGATAAGTGTATATCATGTCCCTCGAGGCTCCCAGTGTTTGTTTCTGTTAAAATCACATGCATTACAAGTTGTATTTTTTTTTTTTTTGGTTCTTTTTTTTTTCGGAGCTGGGGACTGAACCCAGGGCCTTGCGCTTCCTAGGCAAGCGCTCTACCACTGAGCTAAATCCCCAACCCCTACAAGGTGTATTTTATGGGCTGGAGAGATATAGTATAGCCCTCAAGAGCACTGGATGCTCGTGCAAAGCACGTGGCTTGGATTCCTGGCGCTCAGATGGTATCTCACAGCCATCTGTAACTCCAGTTCCAAGGGATCAGATGCCTCTTCCGACCTCCGTGGACACCTGTCCACATGTGTGGTATACTTCCACTCAGGCACATACAAATACCCATAAAATTAAATAACGTTTCTTAAAAATTGTGTTTTATAATGCTGCCTAAGCATTCAATATCGTTAAAAGCATTTACATTTATAATGGTGTACCTAGATCCAGGCTTTTCTGCATTTCAAACTCATGGCACATAGATATTTAAGGTTGGATTAACATTTGGCTTCTGAACACCCCAGGGGAGGAAGGTAAGTTACTAAAAGCCAGGTCCACTGCAAATCAATCCTAGAAGTCAGGAGCCTTAATCAAACTAGCCTGTCCCTGAACGTCTCTATCAGGACTGTAAGAGAACAGTTAAAAAGGGGGCATTGGAGCTAGAAAGAGTTCTCGGCTGGCAAAGGCTGAGAGACCGCCGGACTTAGGGCGATGAAATAAAGGCAGGAGGTCGTCTATGAAAGTAGATTTGACCGTTACTCTCAGTGGATAGAGGCGATCAGAACAGCAGCAGCATTGGAGAAGTGGCAGGCTTTACTCTTGGCCTAGAATGTGGATCAGTAGCGGGGCACACTTGCCCCTATGTCACCCACGCCCCCATTCACCCGCACTGCGCCGTTATCCGTCTGACTGACATCTTGGCTAGCCAATGATCTTTGGGACTTCAAAAGAGCCCGCCTCCAGGAGCTGGGCGGGGCGAATAGGTAGAATGACAAACATTTTGACCAATAGTGTGGAGGGTGCGGGCGCTACCACTGTGTCGACCAATGAAAAGAAGAAACAGTTTAGAAAGGACGTGCCCGGTAGCCAACGCTCGTCGCCGCTGTGGGGTCGCGTGGCTTCCGTTCCGAGAGGGCGGGCCGACATCCCAAACGGAAGGTGGTAGTCGCTGCCCGAGCTGGTTTGAAACTGGTGGTCCGGCCCGGCCGAGTGTGTGTGTGTAGCTGAGGACCTGCTGGAGGGCTAGGCCGTTCTTGACCGCCCCGGCCCCGCCTCCCCTCGGACCCGCGGACCCAAGCCCCGCTCCCCGCCCGTCTTGTGCCTCAGCCCGCTGCCTCTCCGGCCGTCTCTGCGGCCCAGCCGCCACCATGTCCCTGCACGGCAAACGGAAGGAGATCTACAAATATGAAGCGCCCTGGACTGTGTACGCCATGAACTGGAGCGTGCGGCCGGACAAGCGCTTTCGCCTGGCGCTGGGCAGCTTCGTGGAGGAGTACAACAACAAGGTAAGTTGTGAGGGGGCTCAGCTTGTAGCTGGCGAGGAACGCTCGAGGTGGGCGGCAGCCCCAGATCTCACAAGTCTCCTGCGAACTCGCCTTTACAACAAGGGGGTGGGTCCTCTGAGGTCCTGTTGCTGAGGGTGTCACACTCGTTGCCTCTTATTTAGTTTTGACAGCCGGGGAAACCGAGGCACGGTGTTGTGACATGCCTGAGGCAGATAAGATTTTTGATGGTAGTAGCAGGTTTCAGACCGGAGTTACACCCCCCCAAAGCCATGTCTTCCTCCGTCCCTCTCATTTCCCCCACTTCTGTCGCAGTGCTTCTGTTGCTAGGTGGGGGGCGGGAGAGAGGCAGTGGAGGAAGATGCGGGCGCTTGGATTGGTGGTCGTGCATTCCTGGCCACGCGAGATTTCTGTTAGGGCTATTTATTGCAAGATCTTCCCCATCTCAGGTGTTTCTCATGGATACAGAGCCCTAGTGCTAGGTTGTCATTGGTCACTGGTTTTGCTCCTCTATGTTCACCCTCCCCCAAACAGTCTATCCTTGGAAACCTTAGTCTGTGGCATTATCCCGCCATTATTTCTGAATAGAGAAAGATGACGTTTGACCTATTCTTCTCGTTGTTCCTTACACGTTGATTTGCAACATTGCTGGACATCATCGCTCCAACAAAATGCTGGTAGAAGGAGAGTTTTTATATGCAGGATATAGGTTTGAAAGTATTGGGAAGAATTTTCTTTCCCTAATCTCTTACCTTCATTCTTTTGTTGTAATTTGGGTGAAAACAAATACGAAGGACAGTAATCAGAGCTACAGAAAGATGTGGCCAGTGGTGTTTAGAGCCAGTACTCTGGCTTACTCCTATGAACATCAGACTGGAGACAAATGACAAGATGGGGGGAGGAGTGGAAGAAGTAGGTGGTCTAGGATTTAACTATAAGGCATTGCACAGACCGAATTTTTATTATTTCTGAGAGGGCTTACATGTTTTACATGTGAAGGTCCAGGTGAAAACATTTGAATATTTAGGTCCATTTATAGTATTTCAGGAGCACACATGTTTCTCTGGGTAAAGGTCCCCGTTTCTTTGGAGTCTTCTTTGAGAAATGGATGAAAAGAATGGACTTTGATTGCCCAGACACCACACATATACAGTCCCAGGGAGTGTGTACTGAGCTGCCCTTTCCTAAGGAAGAGCCTTATTTCTTTTCTCCTCTCTAGTGGCTTTTGTCCCCCCCCCCCCCAGTGGCAATAACACTGTAGCTGTGTTTCAGGGTTCTGGTGTCTGTAGTGTTTGTAAGGTTAAGACCACTAGAAATATTATTTAAGGATTCTTGTTAGAAGTAAAAGTAAAATATTCTCAAAGGACTGTGGGGTTTTTTTCACACAAATTAATTTTTTCCCCTTTTAAGTTCTTCCAGAGTTTTTTATCTAAAAAAGGAGAAGTTGAGTGCCTGCAGAGGCCAGAAGAGGGTGTCCCTGAGCTGGAGTTGCAGGCTGTTGTAAGCTACCCAGTGTGAGTGCTAGGAACCGAATGACCACAGGTCTTCTGCAATAGCAGCAAGTACTCTTGTCAGCTGAGCCATCTCTCCAGTGCCTCATTTAAAACTATGAACATATCCAGTGCCTCCTGAGGAGCAAGTATGTAATATAAAATAACCCTCGAGCTGGGCCTGGTGGCTGTCACCTGTAATCCCAGCCCTTGAAAGGGTGAGGCAGGAGGATTATTATAAGTTTGAGGCTAGCCTGGGCTACATAGTGAGCTCCCAACCAATCAGAGTTACAAAGTAAGACCTTGTTTCAAACAAAAACCATAGAAGCATGCATCTTTCCTTCGATTTCTGTGGATAATAAACATATACCATTCCTATCTTAAGAGGTTATTATGTTTTGGGACAGTCTCATGTAGCCCAGGTGGGATTTGAACTCCTTATCCACCTGCCTCCACCTCCCAAGGGCAGGGATTACCAACATATGTCGCCGTGTTCCACTACTTTGTGGGTTTTGTCTTTCTAAAATAAAAATGCCATATCTCCTTCTTTGTTTGTTGTCATAAGCTCTGTGAAGAGAGAGAATTTATTCCACTTTAGGATACACAGTGCTGATGTGGAACTCCACAGTGGTCGTTTAAGTGTGGGATAAATGTCTGTGTTATTCAAATCAACCAACACTTGGAGTCATTAATCACTTTCCCAAGCTGTTGGTGTAACCAAACCATGCACGAGGTCCTTGGTTAAATCCGCAGCACAAGAACAAAAACCTTTCTAACTAAGTTATCTGACTCTACCTCATCTTAACACAGAAAGAAACTGAGACGAAGCAGACAACTCATCCAAAGCCACACGAACTGGGGAAGGCACGGCTGTGACTATCATGTGCTAGAGGGAGGACTTTTACAGAGAACCAGGGCTAACTCCTACCACCCACATGGTGGCTCATAACCCAGTTCCAGGGGAACCAACAGGCATTGGTGAAATACACATACATACGTAACAAAATCTAATAAAAATTTAAAAGATTTCCACATGGCTGTCAAACATTCTATACATAAACAAAATTTTAAAAAGCAATCTTTCAAAAAATAAAAATGAGGAAAAAAATAGGCCAAGGGTGGTGATGTGCCTTAAATCTCAGTAGGTCCCAGCTTCAAGGCCAGTCTGGGGGAGACAGCAAGACTGTTTTTTTTTAAAGCACCAACATATTTTTTTTTTTCAATGAGTAAACATGATTCTGCTTCATAGCTCTCCTCTCTAGGGCTTTGTCTCACATGTTGGAGAAAGTTGTGAAGAGTGGCCGCACAAGGCACTGAAGGTAGGAGTCAGATGAGGCCCAGCAGAGCTGGGGGAGACTGCAGGGAAAGACTGACGGTCGCAGGGTGACAGCTGGCAGGGCTAATTTCCAGCCCTGCCTCAGTGTGTTAGGAAGAGCGGTAGGATGCTGGACCTAAGAAGGTATCTATGGCTATAGATGCCAAACAGAACTGCACTTCTCCACAACAGGAGTTTGTTGGACAAAGGGAAAAAGTCTTTTGGGACAAGAAGGAGGAGGACAGGTTGCCAACTACTTGGGAGCCTAAAGAAGGGGAGCATGAAGTCAAGGCTAGCCTGGGCTATAGAGCGAAGTTAAGGCTAGCCAGGTTGACTTTGTGAGAACCTGTCTTAAAAAGTGAAAACAAAGCCGAGGAGAGAGCTGAGTGGGCAGGATTCTTGACTAGTGTGTGCGATGTCCTGGATTCCACCCCTGTGCTGGGAGTGGGGAAAACAGAAATTACACTGAGAAAGAGAGTAGGTGTGGGAAGGGAGGCCTGAGTGTAGGCGTTGTTGGAGAGGAGCTCCCACCAGAGCGATGAGACAAGAAAACCCTCAGCTATGAGGCTAACAGATGGAGGGGAGAGCTGACGTGATGAGTTCTTATGCTCAACCTCAGTAATAAACTGGGGTAAAACATGCCATCTTTTCCTGTCAGATTAGCAGAAAGCTTATTTTTAATTTTTGTGTTTTCAGAGATATGGGAGGATTGGCACTTATTTACTGTCCATAAAGGTATAAATGGAAGCAATTTGTACATTCCCCTTTTTTAAAATTAATTTTCTGTTACTTTAAAGAAGAATGTCTTGTGGTATTTTCATACATACCATTCATTATATTTTGTTCCTGATCCTTCCTCCTTCCCAACCCTGTTTCCCCTGTCTTTCTCTCTTCCTGTCCCCTCTTCTCCCAAGCAGCTCTCCCACTTGCCTTCCTACCAAATATGTTCCCTTCCCATCTCTTGTCCTCCTTTCTCCCTTTAGACCTCCTCCTCTCCACTCACAGTCCCCTTTCTCCTTTTGTGTATATATGCACAGGGGTGTGTGTGTGTGTGTGTGTGTGTGTGTGTGTGAGAGAGAGAGAGAGAGAGAGAAAACACTCTTTGTCATTCTGAGTCTGTTTCTCCTAACATCGTGATGACTCCCAGTCCCACCCATTTTCTTGCAAACCTCCTTTTCTCTTACAGCGGAATAGGATTCCCTTGTGTTTGTGCTCCCTTTGCTTTGTCCACTCACCTGCTGATGGACCTCTGGGTGGAGAGTTTGTCTTTGCTGTCGTGAACAGTGCAGTAGCAGTTTTGGATGTGTAAGTGTCTGGTGTGCTGACCGAGGACCCTGGTACACAGCAGGAGTGGATCATATGGCTCTGTTCTTAGGGCTTTATTCCTCCCTGTTCTCACTGTAGTCCAGGGTGGCCTTGGATTAGCAGTGATTCTCCTGCCTCAGTTTCCCAAGTGCAGGAGTTATGGATATGAGCCACCATGCCCAGGTTACTCTTTAGCTTTTTAAATCCATGCTGATTTTCACAGTGGCGGCACCAGTTCTCGTTCTCAGCAGCAGTGTGTAATGGCTCCTCTCGCCACTCTCTAGCCAGTAGTTGTCGCCATTTATTTTTTAATGATAACCATTCCGACTGGGGCAAGATGGAATCTGTAAGTAGTTTTCATTTGTATGTTCAAGTATTTATAGGCCTTTTGTTATTTTTTCTTTGAAAATTGCCCTTGAATTAATTTTCCCATTTGTTAATACGATTTATGGGTTTGGGTTTTTAATTTTCCCAATTCTTTATAAATCTACATCTTGATCTCCTGTCGGTATGGTTGGCAGAGATTTCACCCGTTCTGTGGGCCGCCTCTTGGTGCTGCTGTCCTTTGCTGTGCATAAGCTTTGTAATGTCATGCAGTCTCACTTCTCAAGCCTAGGATTATTGTCTGTGTTATTGACTTTTCAGAAAGTTCCTATTCATCTATGCCTGCATCTTAAAGTACTTTGCCTGTGTTTTCCTCTCAGTATTCCATAACTTTTTCACTTTTATGTACAAGGTTTCATGAAGCTTAGACTGGCTTTGAATTTCTGATTCTCCTGCCTCCAACTCTTAGTACTGGGGTCACCACCATGCTCAGCACCCCCTTTTCTTGACAAGGTCTTAGCTGTAGGGAGGCTTGTCTTAAGCTCTTCTTCCTCCTGCCTTAGCCTCATCCTCCCTCCCATCCCCAGTGAGTTATGGGCATGTCCTGCTTCTCCAGTCTGAAGCAACCCTTTAGAAGAGGGTAGAATTGAAAACAGGAGCCTGGGGAGATGGCTTAGCTGGTAAGGTGTTTGCTGCACCAACATGAAGATTTGAGTTCAAATCTCCAATGTCCATGTAAAAAGTCCCAAAGCCCAACAAAAATAGGATCCTTGGAACTTGCCGGCCAGACGGTTGAGTCAAATTGATGAGCTCCAGGTTTAATGAGAGATATTGTCTCAGAAAGCAAGATGGAGAGAGATTGAGGAAGGTACTTGATGTTGACATCTGGCCTGTGCATGTATGCACACATACACATGAACATGTATACACATATACAAAAAATAAATTAAAATGTGTTAGAGCAATTGTACCTCTAGGAATCTATCCGATAAAAGCCTTTAACACATAAATACAAAAAATTAAATAAGGGTATTCATTGTAGCACTGTTGGTAGCAGTAAGACAATGGACTATTTAACCAAAATAAATGAACAGTTGAGGGGTTGGGGATTTAGCTCAGTGGTAGAGCGCTTTCCTAGCAAGCGCAAGGCCCTGGGTTCGGTCCCCAGCTCCGAAAAAAATAAATAAATAAATAAATAAATGAACAGTTGAATAAATTGAGGTGTGCTTACCATAGTCTGCTGTAGAAGAACAAAGTGGAACCATTCATACTGACTTGAGAAGACATTCTTATTCAAAGTAAGTTGTGGAATAAATTATATGGAACAAGTCTGTTTTGGTTTGTTTGTTTGTTTGTTTGTTTGTTTGTTTATAAAGAACCCACCATACATATATACCTCTGCCCAGAGAGAAATACAGGAAAAACTAATTTGGAAAGATACCCAGTCATTGTAGAGCTTAGTAAGAATTAGTAAGCACGGTCAGGAGTGGCGCTAATGTGTACTGTGAACTGTGAACATTCACTGACTACTTAACAGTCTCTTTCTATCATAAAATGTACATGTCTGGCTATCCAAATGTAAGCTTTGAGCATGTCAGAGTCAGTGACAAGTTCCACAGAGACATTTGGAAGGTGAAAGTAGGTTTCTCAAGTCACCAGAGTGGCAGAATTGTGAACTGTTGAAGATACAACCTGCTGGAAGGTGGAGCTCAGGCCACAGCTACTCCTGTGCTAAGGAACGCTGGTGTTCTGTTTAAGCTCATGATTCATCTGGCGCTCTCTCTGATGCAGTGTCTGTTCTGGAGCAGCCCCTCCTCATCCTTTGTCAGGACTGGAGTACAGACAGACCACAGGATGGGAGCCCAGCCTAAGGTGCTCCAAAAAAACTCTGTTTCCTTTAAAGTATGGCAGTAGACAGTTCTTACAGTACTTTGATTATTAGTTCTCTACTCCAAAGTGCTTTAATTTGTTTTTTAAAGAAACATTTCGTGTGTGCATGTACGTCCATGCATTCATTGCATTGGGGCCAAAGGTTAGTAACAGGTGTCTTTCTCAGTTGCTCTTCATCTGATTTTTTGGGCCTAGAGCTTGGATTCAGTGAGACTGACTAGCTGGCACGCCCTGGGGATCCTCCTGTTCCCACCTCCCCAGAGCTGAGATTACAATGTACCCACATCGGGCTTTTTAACTTGGTTTCTGGTGGAATTATACTCAGATTCTCATGCTGGTGAGACAAGTATTTTACTGAATGAGCCATTTCTCCTACCCATAAATTTTTATCTTAAAACACATGAAAGCTAGTTGGGTTTGACTATGTCCTCACAGAGACTGTCACTATTAGAAACAGGAACCTACTCAAGATAGTTTTAAGGGGTGGGAGCTGGAGAGATGGCTCAGTGCCTAAAAGCACTGGCTGTTCTTGTGGAGGACCCAGGTTTAGTTCCAAGCACCCTCATGGCAGCAGGGAACGATCTGTAACTCCAGGGCTCTGATGTCCTCTTCTGGCCTCCTCAGGCAGCAGACACACAAGCAGGTAAAACAGCCATACACATAAGATGAAGAGAACATGATTTCCGATAAGAGAAGGATTCATGCTGACAGGGTAGACAAATGAGCAAGATGAAACTCAGGCCTCAGGGATAAACCAGGCAGTGGAGAGCTGTCCTCACACCCTGCAAGTCTCAAGGCTCGCTTATACCCCCTTCCTGTTGCAGCTTTTCCTGAATCTCCATGCAGCAGTGGGTCTGGCCTTTCCCGTTTTTCCCTTCTGAACAAAGACCTGAGACTAAGTAGGATTAGGTCTTAAATTCCCAGAAGTGGATTTGGTTGGCTCAGTCATCCAGCCTGATGTGGCAAAGCTAGCGCAATGCTCTCAACCCTGGCTGTGCTTGGACCACTGGGTGCTCTCACAGATAGGACGCCTGTTTCTTACCACAGATGCTCACTTCACTGCTCTGGATAGTGCTTGGGCATTAGGATGTCCTTAAAGTTCTCAGGAGATTGTAATGTGGAGCCACCATTGCAAACAGCTGATCTAAGGAGAGCTTGGGGTCAAGCTGTAGGCTTGGGGTGCTTGCAAATTGGAGTCCTGGATGGGCAGATTACTCTCCCAGTGGGGTCTCTATTTGGAGCCTCCATCATTCCAGTTGTCTAGATATGCACTTTGCTAGAATAAACTGGGACTTTTCTTTGAAGTTTAAGGCTGGGGATCTAGCTCAAAGGCAGGACACTCATGTGACTTTGCATTCAAACACCATTACCACACATCTTTCTAATACAGAAATCCTGCTCTTGGGGCTTGGGTATCGGAAATAATGACAGCAGTATCCAAACCCAGGGAATGTGAGAAATAGGCACAAGAAAGCTGAATTTGGAAAAGTAGCCAACTGTATAAAAAGAAAAACACTAGCCCCATCATTAAGACACTTACTAAGTAAAACTACACAAAACAGTAATATCAGCGTCTCATGAGGCACTATGGGATTAACTGTCAAATGCATGATACTGAGAATTACTGAAGACACAGGAAAACTGCCAGTGCTTTGTGGGAGAAGTAAGATAGAATGTTGAGGCTCATACATTGGGAAAGGCAGTTTGCACACAGCTATTAAGAGTAGGTGTCATGAACATCTCAACTCTGCAGGTTGGGAAGCAGGGTTAACAACAGTGATACAGCTAAGGCCCTGCAGCCAGTGGCGGGAGAGTCCTGGAAGCCTGATGTCGCTGACATATTGATACTAATCAGGGCTGGGGTTGATGGAAAGGGTGTAGGCGTAATTTACAAGTCTGGAAAGATGTGTAAGGAAAGGGAAGGTGGGAAATGGTGATTAGAAGTGGGAATGGAGGATAAGGCAGGTTAGCATGCATTGGGTGGCAGTCAGCCTTGACTGTTGGGTCCAGGGGACCTTAAGTAGGAGATGTTCACAGGATCTGATATTGGGGGTTTGGAAGAAATGTCTTAAGATGACCGGCAACTTTTTAGAAGTGAGTGTAAACCCCTTTTTTCCAGTTTTACTTTGAAGTTATCTGCCTACCTGTGTCCTTCCACTTACACCTGGATGGAAGACTGACAAGATCCTAAGGTCACTTCCTCACCCGTTCAGATCGCATTTGAGGACTAGAGAATTGCTCTGAAGTGTTATCAGTGATGGTGTTAAGAATAAGCATCTTACAGGGCAGTGGTGATGGACACCTTTAATCCCAGCCCTCAGGAGACAGAGGCAGGTGGATCTCTATGAGTTTGAGGCCAACCTTGTCTACAGAGCAAGTTCCAGGACAGCCAAAACTACCCAGTGAAACCCTGTCTCAAAAAACCAAAAGGAGGAGGAAGAGGAAAGAAGGAGGAAGAAGAGGAGGAGAAGCAGCAGCAGCAGCAGCAGCAGCAGCAGCAGCAGCAGCAGCAGCATAGCAACATGTTACACCCTTTGCTCTACTTTTATTGCTCTGAAGTGTTTCAGAGCACAGGGTTCTGTCTCCTTCACACCCATAATCCTTATCTCTCCTACACATTTATAGACCTTACACATCTATGCCTGACTTCTAGAAAACCTGTTGATAACAAAGTGTATAGAGTCATACAGAAAATTCCTTATAAATGTCTAATGAGTATTGTACCAAAGTTAAAGATCTAGAATTAATGTACAAAATAATAGCCATAAACAGTGGAAAATGAAATTTAAAAATCATGCTAGGTAGTGTAGGGAAAAATACAACTAAAGCCCTAAAAAACATATATTTGTAGTAGCATACAATTACATAGAAACAAAGTTAGTAAAAGAGTTGATCTGTACACACAAAACTTTAAATCATTGCTGGAACAAGCGAAAGGTGACCTAAATAACTGAATTCAGTGTAACTAAGTTAGCAGTTCTTCCCAAACTGACCCATAGATTCAGGACAGTTGGAGTCAGAACGTCAACAGCTTTTTGTATGTTTTAAAGAGATGCTCTTAAAATTCACACATGAAGCCAGTAGTGTAGGCGAGCAAAGGTTTACAGAGAACTGAAGCTCAACAGGAAAACTGGACCCAGTAAACCGAGCAAACCCTCGGAAGGCGGAGACAAGCCCTATATGCTGTGCGCTGGAGGGTGGCATAGACTCCATGAGGTTCAGTTCCTAGCATTTCATTAAATAGGCTGTGATCGCACATTCCTGTCCTCCCAGTACTTCAGAGGAGAGGAGGGACAGAATGATCAGATGGTCTCAGAGAGTGGGAGAGGGAGGAGGAGGTTCATGAGTCAGAAAACCTGAATTCAGATCTCTTTCTATCTTTTAGACTTGACTGGACCCTGTGAGTGTTGAGTTATGTAGTGCTGGGATCAGAAGTCTAGGGATCCTAATAGCTTGCCTGTGCACTCAGTGTAGTGAAGTGTTAAGACTGACCAGAGGTCTGGTGTGTCTGGTACTTCTCAAGAGAAACAAACTCATGTGGTCCAATTGTGCTGTTCTGCAGGTTCAGCTTGTTGGTTTAGATGAGGAGAGTTCAGAGTTTATTTGCCGAAACACCTTTGACCACCCATACCCTACCACAAAGCTCATGTGGATTCCTGACACAAAAGGCGTCTATCCGGACCTTCTGGCAACAAGTGGCGACTATCTCCGTGTGTGGAGGGTAAGCAGATGCTTTCTTGGCAGGTAGCCAGACATGCTTTCTTGGGGTCAGGTGTCAGTGTGTGCGGTCCTGAAGAGCAGACAGCTAGTGTCATTGCTGCAGGAGGAAGCACAGGAAGGGCCTGTGGACTGACCTTGTTTCAGCCCAGTGGGTTCTCTAGGAAATGCAGCCCAGGTGCCATAGAGTCTTGCTGCTGATGGGGACATGCCTTCTGCGAGGCAGAGAACACTTGGGACCTCCTACTCCAGTAATAGTCAAGATAGTTTTGAGTAAATAAATTCAAGGATGTTGATTCTGATGCATCATCTGTATGGATCTTCCCTTTTCAGCCAAGCTCAGCTCAGGAGCGTCCCTTCCTTGTGCTTGGGCGTCTGTGGCCCTCCCAGAAGACAGGCTCGGGTGAAAACCTTGAGAGCAAAGCTGGGAAAGGGGGAGTTGTAAAGGAAGTCCACATGCCCGAGTGGGTTTTATTACCCTTTATCATCAAAATACTTCCTCCTCTGTTCTTAATTTACTAACTAGGATATTAAGTAGGGGGTGGTACGTGTAGGCTGGCTAATGTTTTAAATCGTTGTTTCCTCAGGTTGGCGAAACAGAGACCAGGCTGGAGTGCTTGCTAAACAATAACAAGAACTCAGACTTCTGTGCTCCCCTGACCTCCTTTGACTGGAACGAGGTGGATCCTTACCTTCTAGGTGAGGGCTTTGAATTCCAGCTTGAGGAAAATGAAGATACATTTCCTCAGATTCGGCCGTGTGGGTTTTTATCCAGGCGTTTGAGGCACGCGTCGCATCCTAAAAACAGGCCATGGTGAAATGGGCTAAATATGAAAGTAGTTATTACTTCTCACAGGGAACTTAGCTTCCCTTGTGTGTCTATCACGTCTCTTTGGCTAAAAGTTAAGGTTTTGCAGGTGTGGTAGTACATACTCACACCAGGGAGGATCTTGAGCTCAAGGTCAGCCTGAACTACACCAGGGTCTCAAGGAATTCTCCTCCCCACCACACAAAAGACAGAAGTGAATGTTCAGGAAGTGGTTGTGCCTGTTGTCCCTTGGGCCCAGCAGAGCAGAGGGGCGTCTGTATGGAGCCTCATCGGCACTGACTTGCTCTGGTGTCTGCAGGAACCTCAAGCATTGACACAACCTGCACCATCTGGGGCCTGGAGACCGGGCAGGTGCTGGGGCGAGTGAATCTTGTGTCTGGCCATGTGAAGACCCAGCTCATTGCCCATGACAAAGAGGTAATGATGTTTTTCCTTTTCTCCTTGCTCTCTGTACCTGCAGGTGAGAGGACATGCTATTCTCACACTGTGTTGTAGGCCATGTAGATCATAATGTTTGCATGTAAATTATAATGTATTAAAACAGAAAAGACACTTATCATTGAATGCACTTCTCTCTAAATGTAATGGTGTCTCCATGGTGGGAGGAAACAGGAAGGAGGAAAATTTCATGACAATCCTAACTAACCACTTTCCTCTGAAACCAGTCTGTGAACTCTGGTATGTTTATTAATCTTTCTACTTTCAGTCCTGTTAGGAGGCAAATGTGTCTTATTGGTGCTGTTTCTTCTGTTTAGCAGAAGGGCTGAGGGGAGCATTCCTCTGGTGATGGGGAAGCTGGCATATCTCTGCTTCCACAGTGTCCCTGTCCTAGTTCCTTTGCTGCCCTTTTACCTGCACATCGAGGAGCATCAGTGTTTGTATTTAAAAAAAAGGTGCCTTAAGGTCATCAACAGAGTATTATGGTGCCAGGTAGCCAGTCTGAGGGCTTGATCGAGAGCAAGCTCTTGTGCAAGACTATGGGACTTGACTCCTCCTCAGCCAAGGGTCAAATGAAGAGTGTGTGTGCAGAGATGACCACTAAAGGACCACCTTGTGCAGATGTCAAGTAGAGACAGCCTCTGTTCTCTGCTAGAACCAACTCGAAGCTGGGAACAGCTCGGTGTCTGGGATACAGCTCTGTGACTGAGTGCTTGCCTAGCATCCATGAGGTCCCAGGTTCAGCCCCCATTATGGGGGAGGGGGGCCTTGCAAGAATAAGCCTAAGGGATTTAAACCAAGAGAATGCTTACAGGGTGAAGGACTGGAGAGGAAAGCAGCAGGGGTGAGGGGGTGGGGGGTGGAGAGGTCCACTACCCCAGGCTGAAGGCTACTGGAGCCCAGAGTCTGGCTCTACCTGGTGGACATGCTTCTGAACAGAGGCAGAATAATACTGAGCTCTTGCTTCCCAGAATCCAATTTCCCTCCTCGGATTCCTTTGTCTGAACCGTCCAGAAGCAGACAGCAAATCTGGGGCCCAGCCAAACTTTGTCCTGTAGCAGTCAGGTCTCTGTGACACAGAGAAGAGCAGGACGAGCAGGAACGGAA